>NW_022631659.1:0-38194 GCF_010015895.1 Lontra canadensis
GTCTGTAGGTACATGTATTTTTTGACAGTATTTCACATTACTTGAAAAAATTTTCTGGACTTTACAAGAGGATCATTAACTTACTATTTATTCAAACAGTATTATAAAATTACCTCCTTATTTAAAACTTTTATAATTTTTTAATCTAAACATTCCAGCTGCCTTTTGTTATTATGGACTCACCGAATTTTTTTTTTTTTTTTTTAAAGTATCTGTGTCGGGGCGCCTGGGTGGCTCAGTGGGTTAAGCCGCTGCCTTCGGCTCAGGTCATGATCTCAGGGTCCTGGGATCGAGTCCCGTATCGGGCTCTCTGCTCGGCAGGGAGCCTGCTTCCCTCTCTCTCTCTCTCTCTGCCTGCCTCTCTGTCTACTTGTGATCTCTCTCTGTCAAATAAATAAATAAAATCTTTAAAAAAAAAAAAAAAAAAAATAAAGTATCTGTGTCACCCTTGAGTCTATTCACAGTGGGTTATCCAGACAGGCTCTTCACAGTTTAGAGTTCTTAATTTAGACTTTGCAAAGTCCATAAGCACAATCAGGCTGGATATAATTTTCTATATGTGCAAATTTTCTTGAGAGAGGATCTGTAGCTTTCACCACATTCTCAGAGGTTGGAAATCTAGAAAAGTTGCTAAGTCAAAACCACCAAATACCATTAATTCCTAGATTCTAAGTGGAAATACAGTTTCGTCTATTAAATGTAGGTGGTGGGTACATGGGACATGAGACATTTTGTCTTTTGCCTATTTCAAATAGTTCATAAGCAAATTCCTAAGAATGAATTTCCATAAGACAAAAGCAATCAATAAAATTTTCTTTAAATCGTAACTATAATAACATTTTAGAGAAAGGTGCTAATGAATATGTGGAGTTTAACTACCCAAACAGGTGGATATGAGAATAAAACATCTACACTACAGTGAGTCTAGATTTCTATGTTAACCCATTGCAAAATACTTAAGAGAACCGAAGCTTCCACCGCTGTGTCACGGGAAGAGCCATCATTAAAGCCCCGGGGACACTGCGTGTGGGTACTGAGACCTTTGTGAGGCTTCATTTCACTTCGCAGCAAAATGTATGCCTTAGAAAAGGGCTGCCACAGAGAATCAACTCAAAGCTGCCTGAATTAAAAGTAGTTTGCCCCCCGTTTTTTAAAAAATTAAGCTATTTCTTTGTTGATAAATTGAGTACTTCCATTTACTTAATAATGGAATTAATTTTGTTCACTTTCTCTATACAAGTGAAGTCTTGACAGAGACACAGAGAAAAGCACTAGCACTTGCATTTCTGATTAAAGGAAGCAAAATCCAATCCACTACACAATAAAATCACCATTACTATCCTGCACTTAATTTAATTGGCATAGCTAAATTTACTGATGACTAGCTTCATGCATTAGAGAAATATTAAAAGGTGTCCTAAATGCCCAAGTCACTTAAATCACTGTAAATCCTAAATCCACAACTTAAGGATCTTCCAATTCAAAGCAACATCAAATTACAGCATCTTTTATTTGTGAGGTTTAAACAGGGAACAAACCAAAAATGAKTAAGGCATTTTYCCCCCTAAAAGATTATATTCTAGTAAGAAAAACATCCAAGATAAAAGTTCTTCCTTCTTTTAAAACWGAGGGGGAAAAGAAAAAGCATGCAACCTAATGCAGTGAAGTATTCATTACCCACCACCCAGATTTAATGGGGGGTTAAGCTTTGGTCATATCTCTTTCGCTTTTAAGGAAAAAGACATGTGGGGGGAGCTGCCTGGGTGGCTCAGTTGGTTAACAGTCCAACTCTTGATTTCAGCTCAGGTCATAATCTCAAGGCCACGGAATTGAGCCTGGGGTTGGGCTCTGCACTGAGTCTGCTTTTCGCTCTCCCTCCTGTTCGTGCTTGCAAGCTCTAGCTCTAAAATAAATAAATATCTTAAAAATAAATAAAGAGAAAAATAAGATGTTTGGTATTTTTAAGATGTGAGATATATTTACCCTTTATTTCCTTCATCTCAACCCCTTCCCACCAAATCACCATCCTAAAGTTGAGCTTATCCTTCTGTGAATGTACTTACAGCAATGTGTAGTATTGTTCTATGCAGTTTTTATATTCAATGGAAAACACAGCTCTGCTTTAGTTCCTAAAAATTATTCTAGCCTTCTGTTAAACCCATTAGCGAGTATCGGTTATCAAAATTCCAGTACTTCCAAAAATTTTCCATTTTGGGAAAGTGTTTCAGTATCTGTGGACGATACAGGTTCAGAATTAATCCACAGAAAATGGAGGAAAGAAACTGTTACACAGTTAAAAAAATAATGATTAGGATGTTACCTTACAAACAAAAGCCATGAAAATATGCTTATTTTACAATGACTGTATTTTAGGTGGTGATTATGATTTTTAATTTTTTTTAAATTATGGTTTGTTTACATCTAAGGTGTATTTTCCTGACAAATGATATGACAGAGTAAAGCTACAGTCATCATTTTACTTTTGACTTTATCCTCATCTTTTTGTCACTGACTTTTATAAGATCCTCAACAACTGTTTCACCTATTGACATTCAAATCATTCTCTGTTCAAAGTCAATTATGTCAATACTCATGCAGATTCTTTTTTAATTGTTAATTGCCTATCTATGCCATAATTTTATCAGTAGCTTTGTCTGTAATTTATACTTAATACCCTTTTTATTAACTTTCTGAAAGTATTTTTTAATTTGTAATTAGTTTGCATTGTCTTTTCTTTGTATCCTTCCATATTGACCACTTTGGATTATGGGGATTTGGATTAATCAACAAAGATTAAAACAGCTTAAGTGACTGCAATTAGATTCCCTTTATAGTAAATCAATTCATCAGTAAGTAATGTCACTAATTTTTTTTATTATGAAATAAAAAGATGGACTTGTGCTTTCTTTAGTTTGATTAGACTTCAGACACATTTCTTCCTGACCATAGGGCCCCCAATCTTCCTCTTCTTAGAGCATTACTCTAGAAAGTTTTGACTGCAAAGTCTCTGTCCCTTTTTACATACATATATATAAGTATATATATGTATGTATATGTATGTATATATACATGTACACATACATATATTTATGTGTGTGTGTGTGTATGTATATATATATATATATATATATTTCCTTCAAAAATCTCTAGGAAGCTTTAGACCCAGGAAAAGTCTTTCTCAAGTACCTGGAAACCATCTTTTTGAAATGTAACCATCCAGGAAGATAACACCCCATGTGCCAGTCTTTCTGGAAGCATAGGAGCCTAACTTCAGGGGGCAATTAACTCCAAAGTCTGTATAGGCTAGAAGATAATCTTTACATCTAGACAAGGCCAGTCAGCAAACTCAGGTGGCCTGCAATCTCCCCAGTGCACCCCATGCTCTTTAAACTCTCTTTCCTCTACTTGAATAACTCCTTGCCAGTTTAAGTTGTCTGATACAATTTTTCTTCAACAGTATTTCCTCCAATTCATTCTCCTAGTTGTCAGAACTCCTATAATGAATATTCTGCTAACCACAAATTCCTGTATTTCCGTATTAGGCAACTTGGAGAGCCCTACTGGTTTCTCTCACAGGTAAGTCAAGAAATCATGAAACAAATACAATGTCTTTATCAACATATTTACTATTTAACCTCAATAGATATGCAGCATTTTTATCATTCAAATAGCAAATGTCTGATTTTTAAAAAGGGGTGCCCTGCTTCACCTTCTTTTTATTCTGTAAAATCTAACATAATACCTACGGCATAAAATTATTCTAAAAAATGTGTGATGTTCTCTGGTTGTGGCCATTTGATTCTTAGATTCTACAGTTTTGAAAAACAGCTAAAATATAATCACAAGTTATATTAAGTTCAATATGTTTACTCGTGTTTCAGATGGCACAGCTATGCAAGAAGCAAAAATAACCTGTGTCCAGTTGTAGAGAACTGGCTGAGTAACTGATAATAAAACATTCACTGGGATCACCTGAAATATATATGTTAATATATTTAATTATGGAAAGGGTTGATTACAAAGTTGGGGCAGGAAATACACAAGGTGAGACCAGGATATTTTATTACTGAAAAGGGAAGCCATCAGGGTATTTGGGTCCTAACAAAATAGCATAGATTCAACTTGAAGAGGACAAAAATGGAACAATTTGAATACACAATTAATTAATTATATATATAATTATAAATATATAGGTATATATAATTTCATACTTACATATATAAATAGAATATAATTATAGGATCAAACATACAAATATTAAAAACTTTTAAGTTCCTAAAGATAATTTTAAAAAGGAAAAAGAAAGAAATCCAAAATCCAACTAATTTTATGAAGGCAAAGTATACTTAGCTTCAACTTCTTATTCTGAAAATTATTTAAAAGGAAATAATATTTATCCTGACTTTCCTGTACAAATTATTTCAGTGTAACCCAACCAACTTAATTTATATATACATGTATATGTATATGGGGCACTGGGTGGCTCAGTCGGTTGAACCCCTTGATTTTGGCCCAGGGTATGGTCTCAGGGTCATAAGATCAAACCCCATGTCAAGCTCTGCAATGGGTGTAGAACCTGCTTAAGATTCTCTCTCTCCCTCTCGCTCTGCCTTTCTCCACAGTCATGTGCTCTCTCTCTCTCTCACTCAAATAAGTAAATATTAAAATATATATATATATACATGTATGTACATATGTATACACACACACACACACACACACACACACACACAACCTATATAGGTAAATTCCAACTAATACAAGTACAAGGATGAAGTTGAAAAATCATTATGTTGCAAATGCTAGTGAAGTAAGTGCTTCAGACAGTGTTTATCAATGTATTAAACCATTAGATGAAATGGTAGGATATTTACAAAGGAGAGTTCAAGATGCCACCACCTGAACCCAACAATCAATCTTTTCTAAGGATATGATAAGCAGACACTGCATGTAGGAGAACTGCATGCAAAATGGAGATTAAAACCACTTTATGAAGTATTTTGCCAGGAAAAAAAAATGTCTAATCTAAATATATTCAAGACTCTAGAACCAAACTATATTACAATAAAAACAAAATAGGAAAAGTTAACTGATGTAACAGAAATCAAACAGACAAACCCAGAATGGAAATGCCCTGCAAGACAACTATATTAATTTTCTGTGGCTGGTGTAATAAATTACAAAAAAAAACTTAATGGCTTAAAGCAACAACAAATTTTTTGCATTACGGTCCTCTAAGTTAGAAGTCTGATGTAAGTGTCACTGAACTAAAGTCAAAATACTGGCAGTGGTGCATTCATTCTGGAGGCTCTAATAGAGAATCCTTTTCTTGTCTTTTTCACCTGACAGAAATCACCCAAATTCTTTGTTTTGTGGCCTCCTTACAGCACTTTCAAATGATAGCAATATAACGTTTCTCTGAATCTCCTCTCCTGCTTGTCTTTCACTTCAAAGTACCTTTGTGATTAACTGTGCACACCTGGATAACAAAGGAAACTCTTCCCACCTCAATGTCCTTAACTTAACCACAACTGCAAAGTCCCTTTCTCCCTGTAAAGTAACATATGCACAGGTTCTGGAATTAGGATGTGGACATCTTTGGTGGCTACTATTCTGCTGAACTCAACAACTGACTCAGTTTCTTTAATAAATCAATAGCATTAAAAAAGCTGAGAGGACAGATCATTGCTCTAAGTTTAGGTATATTTAACAGACATAACAACAAAATATTATGTATGGTCCTTTTAAATACTAATCCAAATTTGAGTAGATAATTTTATGAGGTGCAATGCTTGCACTGTGATCAAATGAAAAAATGTCTCTCTATTTTAGAGATAATCATTCCACAGTTAATACATTATATGCCTTTCCATGCACTACACGCACATACATGCAGACACATTTGTTAAAAAACAAGAATGGATTTAAGTATGGTTATTAACTAGTGTAGTAATTATAGATAACTTCCTATGTTTATTTATCTATCTACAATAAAATGAGTTATTGGAATGATTAGAATTAATGATGAAAATGAGAAACCCTACCAACAGCATAAGTTTATGTATTCCAAGGTACAGAAAAGGAGAAGCTAACATGTACTGAGTATGTAGTTTGTGCCAGACATTAGATCAGAAGCTTCGTGTGTATTTCTTATAATCATTACGGCAGTCACATGAGGTTTATCCCATTATCCCCATTAGCTAAATTTCTCAGCATCATACTTGGAGCAAATAATCAGTTGAGATTTAAATCCCTCTCTGTCTGGTTTTGAATCCAATTATTTTTTGAAATGTGCTGCCACAACTCCTTTTGCCCTGCACGTAGATCAAACAGGCTTATCAGAGACTGAACGGAAAGGGCTCCATGCATGGGTTCCAGCTATTTGTTGACCTAGAAGGCTGTGTCAGTTCATTGTGAACCCAGCCTTGCACCATGGTTCTCAGGAAGCTTCAACAAACTTGCCATCCACTTAAGTGTCCTTTAAATGACATTGCCAAACATGCTCCTAGTCTTCTAGAGCAGCTGCACTCCAGGGATTACTCAGGACTCCCCCGGCCTGCTGGAACTCCGGGCTGTCCCACACAGCTGTACACTCAAAGAGAGATGGACTGAAAAACCACCTCCTCCCCACAAAGCAGTGGCACCTGGTCCCCCCGAAGTCCACTCACTGCTCCACTACTCTCCTGTTGGATGCAGAGCATCTGGGTGAAATCTCATCACTGTCATGATGCTCCACAGAAAAACTGGTGTGCATTTTACATAATCATAACAGGAAAAGGGAATACTGCCCAACAGAGGAAGTGTTAATGACAGAGAGAAAGCAGATTGCTTCTACTTATTTTGTGTTTGTTTTCATTTTCAATTTTTTTTTCATTTTTAAATTACAGTTAACATACAATATAGTATTAGTTTCAGGTGAAGAATTTAGTGATTTATCACTTATATACAACACCCAGTGGTCATCACAAGAGCACTCCTTAATGCCCATATAACCCATCCCCCCACCCATCTCCCCCCACCAACCTTCAGGACAGAGCTTGCCTCTTTTGCGAATCCCCAGACCTTTCCATCATCATTAGTGGCTCACAGAGCTCCTATAACACATTAAGTCTCAACCCAGGTATCACCTTCTCTGAGTAGGCTTTCTTAATTATCTCTCATGGAGAAAAACTCTTGGCTCTCCCTGCTTCTATAGCCCTACAGTCCTACTTTTGTCATCTCGGGTATGTATTCTTGCCCGTCCTTGCTAGACTGTGAACACCTAGAGGTCAAAGGCCCTCTTTTATACCTAATTTTTAATAAAGGGACGAGAACATACCTCGTGCTTTCTCAATATATTTTTGAATTTACTTGAAAAAAAATCATGGCAATCTTATGTCTACTTACTGCTCTCCTGATCATTCTTCTCACCTCAGGTTCTGTTGTTGCTAGTGCCTTGGGTTTCTACACAAAGAATTACATTTGAATGACAAGATAGGCTAAAGTAATTTGTGTGGAATCTAAGAGGAAGGCAGGAATTGGTCAATAGTTCTTTTATAAAATACAATGAAGAGATGATTTTATTAACTTCTAAGAAAAAGTATTATATTAACATAAGTGAAGGCGCCCCCCCCCCCACCCAATCTCTTATGAAAGACGCTGCCCAAACATAGTCCCACCACTATGGAAATACTGGAAGCGTTACATGGAATTACACACAGCTAATTCAAGCCTAATAATTCATAGCCCTGAACTGATACATTACAACATTTATACATTTTGTTGTTGCTAGCATGGGAAACACTGCTTCATTAAAAATGTATACAATGGTGATATGGGAAACAATTATCAACATAATCAGTTAGCAATTTTTAAAATTGCTGGACTCCAGTTGAAGAACATTTTTCATCTGCGGGTATCCATAAATCAGAACCTGATACTTTACGAAAAAGAGAACACTCAGGGCAGGGTGTGGGGGAGAAATACACACACACACACACACATATATACACACACACATTATAGGAGAACACATTGTGGAAGCTCAAAGTTTTAAAGGGCTACAGATAACATTTTCACCACTCTGCTTCCAGTCATTCTATATTCAAACCAGAGCAAACCATGAGTTACCAGTATTCTGCCAAATACAGGCTTAACTTAGAAAAACAATGGTTTGAAATTTAATAAAATTAACAGGACCTCTAAATTCCCAAGGGCCAAGCCAAGAGGTTAAATTGCTCAAGTTTCCTAAGATTAAATGGCCTCTCCTTTTTATGCACTGATGGCCTTTTACCACTCAAAGCAAAATCATGTTATCTAACTTAGGGACTCTTGGGAAACAGGTGCTATATACACCCAAACTGACAATAATGGGTTTTGATCTCCTGATGAAACAAGTAGAGTGGAAGTGTACTCCAGAAGCGAAGTAGTCCCCACTGTGAGGATCACCCATACTGAGGGTGTAGAGGTGGATAAGACCCAGCCAAATGGAAGCATCTCTTTTCACCAAAAACTCCTGATTTTCTTCTGCTCTAGCAATTTCTCCCACGTAGTTCTTTCTACTAATTCCACTTCTGTGATTTCTAGGTTCTTAACAGCTCATCCATTCCACAAAAAGCATCACAAATGTCACCTTCGTTGGCTATGCCCCTCCAACCCACAGCTGGAGTACAACTGTTTTACAACTTCCATGATCTAAACTCAACAAATATGACCAAAGTACTCACAGTCAAAATTAAAACACCTCTGGGAGGGGGAAAGGGCACCATGTTAGAGAGTAAGAGACTGTCTTTCAGGAAGTCTCCCACTGGGAAAGACCATCACTCTTCAGCTGAGCATCAGTGCAGGGATTTCTAGAGCTCATGTCCAACATAAGAGCCACTGATCACGTGTGATCACAGATTATATGAAATGAGGCTGATTCTATAGCTTGAAATGATAGTGTACCACATTAATCTAATCAAATAAAATAAAATATTTTTACCACTTCCATCCCTGCCTGGAGAGCTCAGAAGTTCCCACTCTGTCCTATCAACAAGTAAAAATCTGAAAAACTAAAAAATCAGCAATTCTTCTTAGCTTCACAAAGTAAACCACTGCCCTCAAAAGATAAAAAGGTGAAAACAGAGAATTCCAATTCACTTAAGCAGAAACCCCTGGGGGGGGGGGGATGGGGACAAAACAAAAAAACAAAACATTGTCAGCTAGGGAAACCTAAACTGTAATTGATGGTCTATTGGAGGATCAGTATACACTAGTCTAGAGGTTAAAAACCCCAATAAGACTCAGTCATAGGGAGACCCCCACACTTCGGGTTTTGCCTTCAGGAGTTCAACCAGTGATAATCTGGGGGGAAAGAAATTTTTTTTTTCCTCAGGCTTTTATCAAGAAGAAAGGAAAAAGGAGCCATTTTTTAAGTATTCCAGGTCCTTCTATTCTTATAAGGCCTGTCCTCAGGAAAAATTATTCTAACAAAACCTACCCTACTAGGGTTTTAACAGAGCTTAAACTATCTGGAAGGAGGGAAATGCCCAACTCCAGGAACCTTTCACACGAAAGGAAATATCCAATTCTAAGCTTCTTCTAGCTATCCTGGGACATTGAGAATCACTGGTGAAGTGCACAGTTCAGGGACACGGGCTCATCAAACAATCTGAGACCTAATCATAAAACCACAGAATGCTTCCCCTCACCTTACCACTAGGTACATTGCTAAGAGTCTAATTATCTTTCACCCTGTACATTACATCCATCTTGCATCCGAAAATTACAAAGCATACTAAAAGGTAAAAACAAAACAAAACAAACAAACAAAAAAACAAACCCACAGTCTAAAGAGATTAAGCAAGCATGAGAACCACAGTCAGATATGGAAGAAATGTTGAAATTATCAAACTAAGATTTAAAAATATATATTACGTTTAACATGATTTTCAGTTTTGGAAGTTTCTATTGTTATATCCAAAAGCTCAGAATCTCTCCTCAGCCATGTCCAGTCTACTAATGAGCCCATTTTAAAGTATTCTTCAAGGCTCTACTATGCTTACAAACTCCAACGTTCCTTTTTGATTCTTTCTTAGAACTTCCAACTCTGCTTACATCATTTTTCTTGCACATTATCCACTTTTTTCATCAAACCATTACCACATTTTTTTAAATCCCTGTTTGAAAATTCCAACATTCCTAATTCCTGTCAAATCTGACTCTGGTACTTATGCTTGTCTGGTCTCCTTCAACTTTGTTTTACTGCCTATGTAAATCAGTAATATGATACACCACATAAACAGAACGAAAGATTAAATTACATAGGCAGCTACAAAGATGCAAAAAAGCTCTTCACAAAATATAACATCCTTTCAAAATAAAAAAGTTTTAACAAACTGGGTATAAAAGGAACAAATCACAACATAAGGAAGGCCAAATATGACAAGCTCCATCAAATATCATATGAACAGTGCCAAGTTTTTACTGAGATATAAGTGACATATATTAGTTTCAAATGTAGAACATAACTCAATATATGTATGTATCTCAAATAATCACCACATTAGGCCTCCTTAACAACCATCACCGCACAGTTATAATTTTCTTTTCTGGTGCTGAGAAATGTATTGTATGGATTGAGATTTCTGTGATTTGTCCTATATAACCAACCACCTCAACCTGCATTGTACGTAGGCTAAACAATGTTTTTATGTGACTTGTGCTGCGCAAGTGACCTCGGCAGACTGATTAGTTGACATTAGCAAGCCTCCAGGTGAGAATTGGTCCTTCTGGTCTCGATGCCAAGAGCTATAAATTTTGCCTTGCATCTCCTCCAACTCCAGGATGGGCTGGCCCTTGCAATGGAATCCAGGAGTGGAAGCAAGCACACCTAGCCCAGGGTCCTTGAATATGTTAAGACATGGTAACACAGGGATGCCATTCTCTTCCAACTGTAGGTTGGATGTTTTAAGTACCTGATTTGATGTAACTCTGTCTTTCCTCCTTTCCAGCTTACTAATGCCCTCAACCATTGCAGATTTCCCTTTTCTTCTTTCTGTTTCTATTATAGTTTTACTTATGAAAAAGTGTTTTTTCCCCTTCAAAACTCAGAGTATGGCTGCCATAAATCATTTGTTTAGAACAAAAACTTTTAATATCTACTCTCTTAGGAACTTTGAAATATGCAATAGAAGGTTATTAACTACAGTCACCATGCTGTGCATTACATCCCCAGATGATATCACCATATCCTGTATGAATATGAATAAAATCCTGTAAAATCCTCAGAATGCACCAAAAAGCTGTTAAAATTAATATAGGAATTTAGTGGTTTCAAGATGCAAAATCAACAAAGAAAAACCACTTGAATTTCCACACACTAACAATGGACTATCTCCAAACGAAACACAGAAAACAATCCCATTTACAATAACATCAACAACAATAAAATACTCAAGAATGAGTTTCACCAAGGAAAAGAACTATATTCCAAAAACAGTAAGACGTTAATGGAAGAAACGGAAGAAGACACAAATAAATGGAAAAATAATCTATGTTTATAGATCAGAGGAGTCGATATTGTTTCTATGTCTATGCTCTCTAAATCCTATCAATTAAATCTCTATCAATTAAATGCAACCCCTATCAAAATTCCAATGGCATTTTTGCAGACACAGAAAAAACATCCTAAAATTCATACAGAACCTCAAAAGACTTCCAAGCAGCCAAAGCAATCTTGAGAAATGAATACAAAGGTGAAGACATCACACTCTTTTTTTTTTTTTTTTTTTTTGTAAGGGTGGGAAAGGGCAGAGGGAGAAGGAGAGAAAGAATCTTAATCTTAACCAGACTCCACACCCAGCCTGTAGCTTGATCTCAGGACCCTGAGGTCATGACCTGAGGCAAAATCCAGAGTTGGACACTTCACTGAGTGAGTCAGCCAGGTGCCCCTGGAGGCATCGCACTTTGATTTCAAACCATATTTAAAAGCTAAAGTAATAAAACTAGTATGACAGTAGCATTAAAAACAGACACACAGACCAAAAGAATAGAACGAGAACCTAGAAATAAACTTCCCTTATAGGGTCAGCATATTTGACAACAGTGGTTTTGGGAAAACTGTATATTCACATGCAAAATATTAAAATTAGATCCCTATCTTATACCACTAACAAAAACAACAACAAATCCTTGAAACAAATTAAAATCTTGAGACTTAAAACTGCACAACTCTTAGAAGAAAACAGGGGAAAAGCTCCCTGAACTAGTATTAACAATGAATTTTTTGGATATAACACCAAAAATAGAAGCGACGAAAACATAAATAAGTAAGTACAACTAAAAAGCTCAAAAGAAATAATCAGCAAAATGAAAAGGCAACTTACAGAATGAAAGGAACTATTTGCAAAGCATATTATCTGACAGGAGATTCATCTATAAAATATACAGAACTTACAGGGACACTTGGGTGGCTCAGTTGGTTAAGCATCTGCCTTCAGCTCAGGTCATGATCCCAGAGGCCTAAGATGGAGTCTGCCTCGGGCTCCCTGCTCAGCTGGGAGCCTGCTTCTCCCTCTCCCTCTGTCTGCTGCTTCCTCTGTGGTGCACTCTCTCTCTCTCTCTCTGACAAATTAAAAAAAAAAAAAAAGAGAGAGAGTTTATAAAAGTCACTGGTGAGAAAAACAAACAAATGAAAAAACCCAAAACAATCTCAATAAAAATGACAAGAGGACTTAAATAGACATTTTTGCAAAGACAACCAAATGGTCAGCAAGTACATGAGAAGATACTCCACTAATTGTGTAAATGCAAACCCACAATGAGAATGCCTATTAGAAAAGATACAACAGATAACAAATGCTAGCAAGAATGCGCCGAAAAGGGAACCCCTGTACACCGTTGGTGGGAATGTAAACTGGTACAGTCACATGAAAAACAGTATGGAAGTTTCTCAAAAAATTAAAAATAGAATTACCATATGATCCAGCAATCTCACTTCTGGGTATATATCCAAAGGAAGGAAACACACTCTCTTAAAGAAATACTACACTCCCATGCAATCTCACGCTCCCTGAAGCATGATTCACATAGCCAACTCATGTAAACAACCTAAATGTCCACCAGTGGGTGAATGAGTAAAGAAAATGCTATGCGTATATATACATAATCAAGTCATTAAAAAGAAGGAAATCTTGCCATTTGTGACAACAGGGATGGACCTTTAGGACACCATGTTGGGTGAAATAAGACAAAAATAAATACTGTATGATCTCACTTACATGTGGAATCTAAAAATACCAAACTCACAGAAACAGAGTAAACTCATGGTTACCAGAGCCTGGGAAACAGAGGAAATGTGAAGATTTTCATCAAATGATACAAACTTCCACTAATAAGATGAATAAGTTCTAAGGATCCAAAGTACAGCATATTGATAGTTCAGAAAACATTTTGCCAATTTCTTACAAAACTAAATATACTTTTTACCATAATATCGTGTGTGTGATTGAATTCAAAACAAAAAGACATGTATTATTTATATTTTAGCAATGCACATCAGATTGAGTTATTCCACAACAAAATAATAATTTTTGCATCATTCTTCGGAGGGAAGAAATTTTGCCACTGTTCCAGAAGTCCTTTTTCAAAACTGCTAACCTGAATGAATGTTCCGTAACAATGTCACTTTCAAATAGGCTACTTTTGAAAGCAGAACCATTATAGGTGTCAATATTTATCTGTCTGATATGTATTAGCAGGTTGATTAATACTCTTATTAAAATAATATTTACTCATTTCATATTTCAAAATATGTTAGTTGAATTGAACTATTTCTGATAATAGTGAAATACCGTGTAGCAAGCACACTTCCCAACAAAAACAATTAGAAAACAGCTACCAAGGGAACTAGAATTTCAGAGGTCAGAATTCTGCAAAGAATTAAAGCTCACTGAAGTGAGCCTGGCAGAGAAGTGACCTATACTTTTCCCAGAACGCTTATGCGTTATATAGCACAAGCACCTAGAGCAGACAGGCAAAGAAACTGAGCAGGAAGCATTGGCTAGAACGTTTAGAATAGGAGATAAACTTTCAGCGTCTTACAGGGTTGGAAAGCCAAACATTAAAAACTCAGGACTACTAATCAGCCAGGATCTCCAGGGCAGTAATTCCAGGGAGAAAGAAAGTGCATTAAAGTAAATATATTTTGTTGCTTAGGCATTTACTGATTTGTAAGCAGCCTTGTGGCCAAAAGGTTCAGAAAGTAAGCAGAATGTTGGCTAAGAATAGAACTTTTGGAAGATTCACAGAGCAATGTTAACAAAAATTAGCAATCAGAGCCTGCCAAGTAAAGGAACTTTGGCATACAACCAAGACTTCCACAAAGGGCTCTGGTAGCTACAGCTTAGGAGTAAGAAGAGACCAGAACATGGATCATCTACATGAACAAAACACTTGAACCGAACTTTGCATAAATTGAATCCCAAAATGAATCAAAGTAAATTGCCTCAACTTTAGCTACATGTCAGAAAGCAATTTCTTTCTGGTAATAGATAACATTGTCTCGTGTTTCTAATGTTCTCTAAAAGTGTCATAAAGAATGTCTTGAATCCAACCAAAGATCACCAGCTATATCAAGTTAAAAAAGCAAATGACGGAAAACCAAGGGGAAAAAATAGAAAAAAGATTCAAAGGTGACCCAGGTATTACAGTTTCTTACACAAAGATGTAAAAGTAACTGTGATTGATAAATTCTTAAAAGATGAAAAGAGTAAAATTTAACCCAAGGACTGAGTCTATTTTAAAACATTGCATGGATATTAAAAAAACTAATGTATATTACATCTAAAATTGACATGTGCTTAATAGGAGATTAAGGCAGAGTAGAAAAGAGGAAGTGCCAGAGAAGATAGGTAAATAAAAAATATTCAGATTAGGGGCACCTGGGTGGCTCAGTGGGTTAAGCCTCTGACTTCAGCTTGGGTCATGATCTCAGGGTCCTGGGATGGAGTCCCGCATCAGGCTCTCTGCTCAGTGGGGAGCCTGGTTCCCTCCCCCCCTCTGCCCCCCTCTCTGCCTACTTGTGATGTCTCGCTCTCTGTCAAAAAAAAAATCTTTAAAAAAATATTCAGATTGATTCATGGACAGCAATAAAGAAGGGAAAAAATGTAATAAAGCTAAGAGACACAGGATAATAAAAACATTTAACTGAAGACCTGGGGAGAGGGGGAGAAATACTGAGTAGATCTTATTTAAAATAATTTAAAAATGTAAGCTAAAGACGCAAAACTCTTTAGAAACAAAGCAGGATAAATGTAAACAAAAGCACACCGAGGCACAACACAGTAAAACCTTGGAAAATCAAATACCAAGAGAGAATCTTAAAAACAAGCAGAAAAAACTTAATCCTGCTGTCAAAGAAGGGACAATAGGAATGACAGTTCTTTTCAACAGAAACAATGGAAGCCAGAAGTCAATTAAATGACATTTTCTAAAAAAGATTTTATTTATTTATTTGACAGAGACCACATGTAGGCAGAGAGGTAGAGAGAGAGGGGGAAGCAGGCTCCCTGCTGAGCAGAGAGCCTGATGCAGGGCTGGATCCCAGGACCCTGAGATCATGACCTGAGTCAAAGGCAGAGGCTTAACCCACTGAGCCACCCAGGCGCCCCTAAATGACATTTTTTTAAATGTTGAAAGAGAATCAACTGAGAATTCAATAGTATTCATCCAAATCAGATGGTGAAACAAAGATGTTTTTAAGTAAAAAAAAAAAAAAATTTAGAATATGTCACTAACAGATTAATACAAGAAATAATTAAAGGAAATTTTGAGGCAGCAAGAAAACAATTTCAGATAAAATTTAAAAACTGCAGTAAGTAATGACCAGGAACACAAAACACATCCTTGTCTAAAACCATGATGATGGTGATGGTGATACCGCCGTGGGTAGTTTAAAATGTAGAATTATTATAATTCACGTCAACAACTGCATGCAACAACAGCAAAAGATAGTGTGTTAAAAGAAGACAGAAGGGTATATTGGACAAGAAGTGGTACAAGTACTAAGTTATATCTATTAAACCAAGAATTCATGTTATACTCTCCTGGGTAATCACTACAGATGAGTAAAAGAGCTTTTACTTAAAAAAGTTAATTAAGGGCAAAAATACAGTAATTAACACCAAGAACTCAAACTCTATACTGACAAAGAGGTAAGGAAAAGAACACAGAGCATTAAGGAATACAGGGGAAACCTGTAAAATGACAGATTTAAACCCAAATATAAGAGAATTTTATTCATTTAAGGCCTAAAGATTTCCAATAACTTGGCAGTCCCTGGTAGGCTAAACATAAGGATAGTATGTAAACCAGTAATTATACCCATACAGCTCACAGAAGTGTATGTGTACTCACATCAAAAGACATGTACAAGAAGCTTTAATAGCATTATTTCTAATAGCTGAGAACTGGACACAATCCAAATATCTATCAACAGTAAGAGATAAATTGTGTAAGACAATCTATTCAACGAATTACTATGCAGCTGAAGAAAAAAACAAAACCACTGTCAGAAGACTTACACAGCTGAATCTAATAGAATTTGAAGGTCAAAAAAGGCATGAAAGAATATGGAATGCATGATTATATTTAGTTCAAAAAGAGTCTAAACTCATATATGGTATTTAAAATCAGGATAGTGGTTAACCTGAGGAGGATGGAGAGGTATTATTACCTGGGAAAGGTGCCAGGGATGATTTTCTGGTGTGCTGGTCATCTTCTGGTTTTCAATCTGGGTAGTGGTCATGTGAGATCCCTTTAGGAAAATCCGCTGAGCCATATATATAAAATATATAGATATAGATATAGATATAGATAGATATTTTACTTATATATTTGTGTTGTTTTCTGAATGATGTTATACTTGAACAAAAGAATTTATTTTTAATGTAAATAGGTAATAAGTGGTTCTTGATATAAAGTAAATTTTAATATGTAGGATTTAGAAGTTAAATAAAATGAATTTAACTTCTAGCCCAATATGTGAACTTCCTTATCTTTAAAGTGTTATTTTCTTGCTTGTCATCAAATTAACAAAAATATCAGTCTAGTTTTCTAACAGGGATGTTTTACACAAAAGGGATGGGGAAATAACTTTCTTTTCATCTACTCCTTTTATAAATACTCGCTTTCTCTTCCATGAAAAACTTCAGGGGATTCAATGAATACAAAAATGTGAATGGCATAATATCACTCCAGCGTATGTGAAATGGGCATGAGAGAGAAATATGCTTCCATATTTTCTGTTCCAATCTATTTTAATATTTTATCAAGCATCTCCTCCAAGTTTGATATACCATGTCAGTCTAGGAAATTATATCCAAACTGATCAGCAAATTTCATTTCTTGACTTATAAAATCATACTGGAGATGTCTGAAAATTATAAAATTCAAAATTTATTTTCTACATTTTATTTTTTTTTAATTTTCTACATTTTAAATAAACTTTACTGGGACAAATCTATCCTATCTTCCTGCCAATAATATTTGAGAAGAAATAAAACAAAAAACATGGCAGAAGAGCCCACATGGCAGAAGAATAATCCAGAGCGTTCTTCATGAACTGCTTAGCTAGATTTCATCTCCGACTTCGGGGGCTGATACACATCTAAGTTCAACACTAACAATTGGATGACTCTTTGAGGTCGGCCTTTAGGGCCTCTTAAGATGGGTTAGAAGAAGCCAGACTGCACTTCCAAAGCCCCATCTTTCACAGCAGATGTTAAGTTCAAGACACCCTAGGGAAACATCAAGGCACTTGTTCCAGAGTTGGTACAGAAAAAAGGTACACATTCCCTCTTTCAACAACATCACCCACAAGGCTCAAGGTCAGTTTTTAACACCTGCCGAGTATTAAACTGCAGACACGTCTACTCTCAAATCCCTAACATTATATGATGCATCTCTTTATGGGGTGAAAGCAAGCACTGAGGATTTAGAGAAGTGGTAGAAGAAATGTGCAGACCTGAAACCTGAAATCCATTTCAAATCGACTCAAAACTATTGTCAAATGATTCCTGAGATCTGGAAATAAGTATGTATGAGACCTTGAGGATTCATTTAGAAAAGAGGTTCTGTTACACTCAGACAAGCACATGTTCTCACATCCTACACTCCTAACTCTGCAACAGTTTCTACATTTTGTACTGAAAGTTAACAATCTTTTTCCAGCAAATCAATTGCACAACACTGGTTGCGGACCCATTCTGTACGGTGTCCTTGTTGTGTCACTCACAGAGCTCACATATTTGTGGAAGTCAGAAAACAGGAAAAGCATTAATGCACTGCGATAACAGTATAACCAATACAGAACCAAACACTGGACAATATACACTAAGGAAATCTTGGTTAAGGTGAATTCTAGGCAGGATAAAAACCATACCCAGAGACCAAGAAATAGAAAGAAAAGAACCTATTGTATTTGGCAACAGTGATAAAAGAGCCTGTTGGGAGTGGAAGTTACATGTTTGAGAAATAAGTTGTAAAGTATATTAGAAGCATTAAGAAGCAAGGAATGGCAAACTCTGAATGCCAGAATAAGCATTATGAACTCATTTATTTGGACAAATCTGGCAAAGTGTTAAATTGAGTAAAAAGAAATGAATGGAGCCTGAAACGAATGATCCAGCCAGAACCTTTGCTGAGTTGACTCCAACATGTGGCCCAGAATACCATCAATCAGTACAAATAAAACAGACCCACTAAACCTTTAAGACAGGTGCAGCCTATGAATAGAAAGGCAGATACCACAGCCAAATTCACTAATCATGTACAATTCTCTTCCATTAGTGTTGGAAAAATATAAATCATAGTATTATAAAGGTAGTTTTTAAGTCTAATAACTAATTCAAAGTGTTTGACCAAAAAGATTATGAATTGTTTATGTAATTCTGCCTTTTTTATGAACAGACATTTTGAATGACACAGATCAATAGGAACTGCCAAGGAGAGTAAAAAAAACACAGAGAATCTTAAAGTCTTAAGTCCTACCATTGAAATGAGCTATTTTTAAAGGCCCGCTATGCAATTCTTACTAAGCCCTAATAAGAAAAACCATAAGCAATAACAAATCGTGTTTATGCAGCACTTACCATGTACCAATCACTGTACTAAGCATTTAAATAAATTGGTTTTTATTCCTCACAAAATCCCTTCTCAGTAAAATAAATATTTCTCTCCACATTATAGGACATAAAATAGAATCTGAGAAAGATCATGGTCACAAAGTTCTTAAGTGGCAAATCCTAAGAAGACGCAATCCTATCTATTGACAAAATTCTATCCTTAAGCCTTCTATATTACCCTAAATCAATATTTAGCCAATCTTTTGCAGCATTCCTTGCTTGAAAGAGCTGAAAGACCGTAAGACAGGAGTTAAGATGCCTGGGTTTTAATATGATCCAATAATCCCACTACTGGCTCTTTACCCAAAGAAAATAAAAACACTAATTTAAAAATTATGTTTACTGCAGCATGTTACCTATAACAGCTAAAATATAGTAGCAACTCAAGTGTCCATCAATAGATGAATGGATAAGGAAGAAAGGTGTGGCATGCATATATGTTATCAATAAATTAATTTTATTATTTATTAAATTTGTCAATTAATAAATTAATATTACTATTAAGCTGCCTCAAAAAAAGGTTAAAATCTTGCTGTCTACAGCAACATGGATGTCCCTAGAGGGTACAACACTAAGTGAAATTAAGTCAGGCAGAGAAAATCAAATACTATGGTTCACCCACATGTGGAATCTAAAAAATACAAAATGAATAAATAAACAAAAAGCAGAATCAGATCCATAAATACAGAGAACAAACTGATGGTTGCCAGAAGGGAGGGGTCTCTGGGAATGGGCAAAATGTATAAGAAAGGGGGAGATAGAGGCTTCCCATGAAATAAGTAGGAAATGGCAATAAAAGGGACAACACAGGGAATATAGGGAATGGTACCGTAATACCATTGTATTGTGACAGATGGTAGCGACACCTGTGATGAACACAGCAAAACAGAAAAGCTGAATCACTATTTCATAGAACTAAAACTAATGTAACATTGTGTGTCACCGACAGTCAAAAAAATTTTAAAACATGTATAAATTTATATTATTTCTAATATATATCTTGATATAATTGCTAAATATTAAAATAAAATTGATAAAGTTAAAAAAAGTCACTTTTGTCCCTAGGGGAATGCAATTTAGATTGTTGCCCAAATCTGTGCTCCTTGAATTGAACTGAATTGAATTGCAACACTGACAGCCTAAATAAATAATTTTGTTTTATTAAAAAAATAAAGTTACCAGGATTTTAAACTTTGGTCTGTCACTACCTGGTTCTGTGACCTCAGAAAAGTCAATCTTGCTGGCTTACAATTTTTCCACATATAAAATGGGAGACTGGGGGATTGAGATTCCTTTCAGCATAAATAAATAAAATAAAATAATAATATAAAGATAAAATACTCAAATTATATTTACCATATAATTAAGTTTTCAGAATCACCAAGGGTTTATAATTTGTATTTATTCTGGATCTGGTATTCAGAGCAATGATGATTCCTATTTCTGTTTATAGTCAGAGAGTTAAGGATGCTTGCTAATTTCCGCCTCAACTTTTAATTACTCAGTTTTATAGTTGTTGATAAATACTTGTTTTTTTCAAAGCACATGATTTTACCCTGCTTATTCTGCCAGTTGTGTTTTATTCTACATTTCATTACATAGAAGAGCTTTGCATCTTCACTCTCAGCATTAATATTCAATCAGGAATTATTACTGCAACTCAGGTGATAGAATACCAGTAAATCCATTTAATGCATAAATGCATGTAGAAAGCACACATTTAGTAAGGATTACACTGGTACTCTACAATTAAGGTTCAGTCCCTTCCAGATAATTATAACTATGAGAACAGTGAATGGTGAAGTTGGAAAAAGGGTTTAAATTATGGTTTTTAATTTTAAAATCACAGATATGCATGCACACTCATATATAAAAGATATTTTTGCTACTCCACATCTGGTTGTAATCTGAGTCACAACTTCGTCTTAAGTTTGGCAGTAACTGTTTTCTTAAAATGTTAAGCATAAGCTCTATGGACAGGATCCAAAGGCAAAAAGCAAATCTACTTAGATAAATTAGCTGAAGTATAAATAAATTACTAAGATTAAAGCAAATCTCATGGCATTCTGTTAATTATAATAAAAATTAAAACTATTTTTTATCTACTCATTTTCTTTTTAAGAAGAAAATGGCAATAAACAACCACAAATCTCATTCAGGTTTTCCCAAAATACCAGGAATAACAAAGTATTTTCTTTTTTCCAAAACATGAATATCCAGCATGTCTCATTATGATAGACCACAAGACTAGTGTTTCTTCTATTGTAAGTCGACAGAATTTTTTAAAAATCTCCTTCTTTGAAACATGGGAAGCAAAAGTTGCATGAAGCTGAACATACATTTTACTTGTACTAATTCAACTCTGTGTGTTTCAGAAAGAAATGAGTAAGATAAAAATATCAATTTTAATAGTTAAAACGATTTCTCCCTAGTTATATAAGCTGAGGTATGAGATAGGAGGCAGAAAATTACTGTTTCTCAAATGAGTCTTCATCCCACTGTGCATCTCAGTAATAACATCTTACTGTGTTTAATGTAATGGTTTTATCTAATTTCAGTGTTATAAAAGTATATATATTGTATGATATGTCCCCATATAGAAGCCACATTATTCCAACATGTTTTTGACCAAACAAAAACACCAATCTGTCCCATGGTAGAGAAATAACAGGCTTTGTTGGAGTTATTAAAAGTCTTTATATCTGTGGCACCTGGATGGCTCAGTCGGTTAAGTGTCTGCCTTTGGCTCAGGTCATGATCCTGTTGTCCTGGGATCGAGCCCCACACTGGGTTCTCTGCTTCTCCCTTTCCCCCTTCTGCTCTCCCCACTCCTGTGCTCTCTCTTGCTCTCTCTCAAATAAATAAATGAAGTCTTTAAATCTAAAATCTAAACAAAAAAATCTTTATATCTCTAATACAGTACTCTCTCAAGGAATTTTCAATGCTTTTTTGTTGTTGTTTTTGTCTATCAGACTTTTCTTAGGACAAAATTTCTACTAACATGCAACTCAACTAGAATGTGTTCTTCAATTAGACATTTATGTACTTCAAATGACACTTTCTTTTAAGATTATTTATTTATTTATTTATTTGCACACACAGAGAGAGAGAGAGAGAGATCACAAGTAGGCAGAGAGGCAGGCAGAGACAGAGGGGGAAGGAGGCTCCCTGTTGAGCAGAGTCTGATGTGGGCCTCGACCCCAGGACCCTGAGATCATGACCTGAGCCAAAGGCAGAGGCTTAAACCACTGAGCCACCCAGACGCCCAGACACTTTCCAGAGCAATCTGAGCACACGTTGCTGTTGAGGCCAAGACCACAGACTCTCATTGCATGCAAGTTCCCAGACTGTGGGTGCAAGGAGACAACTTATATGCACAGAAAATTAAAGCATTTGTCTATCTCCTGCATTTAAGTCTTCTGGAAGACCACCAGATCGTGCTAGGCAACATGGAGCTCTGATGAGCAAAATTTCCAACATATACATGGGTTGAATAGAATGGACCCTGCTCTGACTTCCATCTGACAAGAGCTAGACAACAGAGACCTCAGTGCCTCTCCACTACTTTCACACTCACCCCACTCCTAGCCTTTGCTTCCATGTATAACTACTTGAAAATAACCAGCTGGAAATCAGGAATCTTCTAAATATCTCACGGATGAAAAGCAAAATCAAAACAAATTGCAGATTACTTGACGTTAATACAAGTCTATTTCTTACAAAATCTAAGAAAACTGCTCTGTGCATATATTAAGAACTTTGAAATTGCTCAGTAATTACAGGCAATAGGTACTTCTGGAGAAAAGCTTCTAGAACAGAGTTCAAGAGCGAGGATTTTTATAGTCATAAATCTGGAACATTATAACCCCTCTTGAAGTTTAAAAGAATTCTGCAACAAAGTTTTCTCTAGAGAAGCTGACTCAGAGGACTCTGAATCTGGGGAGCAGGTACAGCTGACGGAGAAGATGGAGTGCATGACAGAAGCAATTACGTCTCTGCATAGTGAATGGTGATCTCCAATCAAGAAAAATAAATTTACATTAAAATATATCTATCATATAACATGTGTATCATATACTGTAATGTATGAAGTTTACATGTTAATATTTCACTGTAAACATGGGTGGAACATTACCATGTGAAATAATATTTAAATAGAGTTATCTCATATTTGCTGAGTTGAAGTCATAAAATATCTATGGCTTTGAACATATTTTTTTCATTTTCTCAATATAAAGGTATTTTTGTTGAGGGAGAAGGGCGTGACACTTTTTATTTTGTAATCTGTTTGCTAAATCTTTAAACTTTTAAATGTGGGCCCACATTTCTATTATTGTAGCAGGTCTTACAAACATGAATGGCAGGCCTGTTTTTCTCAGGCTATTTTTCAATCAAAATCTATTCAGTAAAAGAAAGAAAATACGTGTGCTTTGTATGGCTCACAGGTCATATTTTAACTGAAGAATATTTCTTAACCATCAACACTATTTATTACTAAAGAATTCAGGATATAAAGCCAGTAACAGACATAACAAAGGAGAAAGCAGAAATCAGCACTTAGTCTTATTTTTACTTAAAAGACTGTCATTAGGGGTGGCTCATTTTCATGAATTTTCTCCTATAACTGTAAATGCAGGAAGAATAAATTTAATTTAAATACTGATTTCTTCAGAAGAGAATTCATATGAGTGAAACCTAATATTGGCAAAGGGGCTTTATTCAATACAGATTTCTAAAATGAGATACTAATGTTATGTATTGCTCATAAAAACAATTTTAATTCTACAAATAGTATTTAAAGGAGTACTTGTGATAACTGCAGGGTGATTATACTGTAATTGTGATATTGGTAATTTCTTAGGAAGTTAAAGGCAGACTAAAAACTTCCTACTATTCTCTATGAAAAAGTGTGCTGTAGGAACTCCATGCATCTATAATTAAACATGTCTATAAAAATAAAGTCATAAAAATGCTCCTCTCCTTTAAAATCAGAACAGGTTCATATGCTAGAGATACGATACCTCAGTCACAGGGATCACAACCTTTCTAAGACACATGTGGAAATAATGTCTGCCCCACAAACTGACAGACATTTCCTAAGACAGTTGAAATTACTTATGCTAAGAATTTCAGAACACCAATACCCATATCTGCCAGAGAAAATTTCAGAAGTGTGGTGACCAAACAAATACTATATATGTTCAACAATATCAATCCTAGATATTTCAACCAAATTCAATTCGGGGAAGAAACTAATTCAAATCAGCTTGAGTAGAATTCAACTATTAAGGAATACAATGAAAAAAGACATTTGGTTGTTTTTTCATCATCACTCATTTGAGAGATAATAATGTGGCTTGGAATTAAGTGACAAGATGAATAACAAATGTTGCTTTGGAAATTTGCCTAATCACGAGTTCCTTGGTGGAACACAAACATTATTTTATGGTTTGGACCATTAGTGGATGGCCAGATTTTCGTTTCTACCTCATAAATGATACCTTTTTTTCCCCTTTAAAATGTTGTGATGAAACCAGAAGCTGGTATACCCCATTGTGTAACGGCAGCACCTCCAAAGTAGCAGAAGGTCAGGAGAGTACTCCCCAGCCTGGTGCCCCACAACAGTAAGTTTCTGTTCGTGTATTTATACAAAGTCTTGGCAGGAGCCCGTTGCTTAAAAACAGTTGGTAAGATAAATGATGGACACCTGCTTTGAGAGAGAAGATGAAATTTCCAGCAATATATTTATATGAAATTTTACGAAATGAATGTGATCAATTTACAATGATGTACAGCAAATGGGAAGAAAGCCACAGACAGACACACAGCTCATACATGAAATAGTGAAAAGTCACGTGAGGTCCAATGTAAATATCCATATTTCTTGAAAAGCTGCTTCAATTTGATTTCACTTTCAGGATCTGGCAAATGTTCTCTTCCTCACCAGTGTCCTAGCATCTGCACAGAAATGACTGCTGTCCTTAGGTAAATGCTCACACAACTCATTGGGTCCACAGTAGGTTCTTTCCTTTACTCCTATAAATTCCTGCAGCATCTTTAATCTTGGGATATTTCAGTTAAAGGAGTAACAGATGATTAGAGTTTTACGTATGCCATTGCTGCTAGCAGTAACAGTTTTCTTAAAAAGATACTTGTATACTTGGATAAAAGTAAATAAATATTTAAACACAAAAATAACCTCGATTTAAATCTATTTTTTGAGGTAGCAGAACTAAAATGGACAAATATCACACACAAGTGATAGCTCAGGCTTCCCCCACGGTTCTGCCCAAGGGAAGATGCAGTCACACAGTGAAAAGGCTCTGTGGTTGTTAGATTAATAGTGTTACCACAGATAACCTGGCAGACCCAGGAACAGAATGAAGCCAGGAACAGGACAGCACAGTGAATCTTGTCAGCCGGTCTATAAGAGAAAAATGCAAAGAATTGTAGAAACTGTTCAAAAATAAGTGGGGACGATAGAGAAAGGAAACATAGTGAACTGAAAAAATACGGTAGGGTTCAAAGGAGATGCTTTTATGGGGCGTGAACACATCTGTGTGCTTGTGTCTGCCTGGGTGTGCATTTACAGGTATGCTTTGCGCCTGGGTGTCAGGTGTGTGTTTTTTGTAAATTATCTACCCTACTGTTAAAAACGTAGAGGGAATATGTGGCTATGCTGCTTTTGGTAATTAGTCTTCATGTTTAAGCATGATTTCTGAAGCTCTTCTTTGGAGCAACATGGTACCTGGAAAAGAATTTCTTTCAGGATGTATTGACAAAGGAAATACAAGCTTCCTAATTTCACAATATCTGCTGCTAATTTCTCTTTTATAGCTAATATGATTACACAGGCTCTCTCCAAACATCTGGGACGCTTTTTTCCTTCAATTTGTTCCATTTCTATTTTGAAAAAAACTAAACCGAATATAGCATATTCAGGGTTTTCTTTTTAAAGGCTGGTAATTTCTTAGAATGGAATATTCTTCAATTACAGTGCATGCAATTTAAGTATCCACACACACAAAAGACCTAAGCCAATGCATTTTCAAAGTCAAAATGAAGAAAGAAAGAAAAAGGGAATTCTGTGTGGTTACACATTTGAAAGACAAGAACTGGGTCAGAGATAGGTAACAAAGAAGGCAGTAGGAAAGGTATTCTGGAAAGAATGGCAAAAGGCCAGGTTGCTGGACAGAGTGTAGAAATGGCACGAGGAGAAGGAAATGCCTGGGAATGGCAGAGGCAAAAAAGGACTTAGGGAAAGCTAAAATGTCTCATATAATATTTAGGTACATATATATATTTCTGCCTCATTTCCTCTGTGACATTCTCAGTAGCACCTACACGGCATTCCAATGCTTTTAAGTGAATTCATTGGGGAACACTTAAACTGGTCCTAGGTTTTTGGAATCTAAGTTCGTAGAAGATGAAAGGCAGGAAAGGGATATAAACAAGGAGTGGGCACAGCCAGGGTGCGTATGTTCTACTATGTTTCTCTTTCATCTTTTATTGAGATATAATTGACATGAAACATTGAATAAATTTAAGATGTACAATGTGATGATTTCATACAGGTATACATTGCACATAACATAACATTGCACAATGTTACCAAAATGTTAGTTAACACCTCTCAGAGAGCATCACATTCATCTTTGCACCCTTGCAATTTAAAACAGAGCTTTACCCATAATGGCAGGAATTTACTGAGTGTTTATGTTACCAAAAGCAAATGTGTGAAAGTGGTAATATTTTACTTATTTACACAGCAACCCTTCCATTTGTTTCTAGTAATAAATTTCAAGCCTAACTTTAAAAGAGATGTGAAAAACACCAGGGTGCATGCGTACATGCACGCACACTGACAGATGCTTAAATCATCCCGTTAGAAAACAGTGCTGAACTATGAGACCAAAAAACCCCAGAAAGACTGTCCAAAAAATGGAAATATTCGAAAGATGAAGAATTACATGTTATAATAGTACTTAGTACATCAGGATGCTATCATTTTGAGTTTATATTTTGTCTGTTGTTATTACTAGTCAAATATCTTATCCTTCCTCCTAGAATGTTCTTCCCCTTCTCCACTTTAAGGACCATATAAAATTCAGATAAGATATTCCTGAGAAGTCTTCCAATGACTTCTTCAGATGGAGAGAACTCCTCCAACCTTCACACTCCCACTATACTTTACAGGCAGTATCTATCTTACTGTAGTCTCCCTGACTGCTCACATAGCCAACTTCTTTTATAGTCTGGGCACTCCTAGAAGACGGGACCTTGTGGTACCGAAATCATTTTTTCTGAGCATTGCACATACAATCCCTCAAATTCTCCTTGCCAAAATAGTAACATCAACATCATCCTGTTTCTTCAAGGCTCTCGCATTTGGCTATAACCCATCTCTTACCCTCAGTGTATTTCACCCCCTTATTCAGTGAAGATACTGTCAGTCAGCTTACAATTTATCTCCGTCCTAACTTTTCCCACCATTCTGGGTGACGTAGATGTCCATGTAATAAAGCCTATCCGTTATCATACCCTCACTTGTTGACTTCCTGTCTTCATGACCTTATCTATTCAGTCTCAGCACCTACGTCCAAGGTAACACTGTAGTCCTTGTTATCACTCATAAGGGATCCATTTTTATAACCATTAATCTAAATAGTCTACATTGAGATCAAAATGCCTATTTCCTTGTTCAACTTAACTCACCACCAACATCTTTGACTTCAATGGGACCAATAGTTCACTGACCCCTATACTTTCTCTCAAATAATTGGTCCTGTTCTTTTCAATTTTCCTTTTATTCACTTTATGTACATGATCAATACTTGCTAATACCTTAAACTGTCCTATCCTTCCTGTTAGCAATTACTCTAGCTAATCCTGGATGAAATAATCATCCTGAGGTTTTTTGTTTGTTTGTTTGTCCCCCCCGCCCCAAGATTCATTTATTTATTTTAGGGAGAAAGTCAGCAGGAGGAAGAGCAGAAGGAGGAGAGAGAGGATCCTCAAGCACACTCTGTGCTAAGCACAGAGCCAGATGAGGGGTTTAATCCCAGGATCCTGACATCATGACCTGAGCTAAAACCATGAATCAGCCACCGAACCAACTGAGCCACTTGGGACCCCTCATCCTGAGTTCTTTATCGCAGCCCCTGCAAGAGCTGGGAAATACTTGAGACATTCTATCGACATTAAATTCATTATAACTAACACAAAATGGGCTCCTATACACTCTTAGGAAACCTATTTTATTTTGTTGTTCAATTCCTTCTTCAATGACTATTTTAAACCTGTGCCTGCCTTCTAAAACACCTGACCTTCCTCTTCTCTCTTTTCCAATTTTATGGAGAAAATGAACATCAAAGGGGAACCATCATCTTTCCACTACAATGAATGCAAATTTACTTGTATCACCTACTCTCCTCTATTAACCTATTCTCCTACCCAATACGTGACATTCATCTTCTGGTTGTATTTTGGATCTCATCTTTTCTGCTTTCTTAGAACCCATACTACACACTACCCCTTTACTCTTGCACTGTCGATCTCTTACATGGTTGTTTCTATTGATTTTTAATCGTGCTTGACTCATTTTCACTAGAGACAAGACAAACAAAACACTCTCACTATGAAGATCACTAGGAGTACCCTCTCTCTACAACTGCCTCAGAGCCAAGCTTTCAGAGAGGCTCAAACTCCCTAACTCCATTTCTACTTACCACATAATCCCATTGGATTTCCATTCTCATCAGTCCACCCTAAGCTATTACAAGAGACATCAATGATTTCCAAAAGTCCCTCAAATCCAACAGGAATTTTTCAGGCTTCACTTGACTTGCAATCTCAGCGGCATCTGACACTGTTGGTCACTTTCTCCTTCGAAGGGACACTTAGAATTCTCTCCAGGATTTCCTCCATCCTCTATCATCACTTGACCTTGCTCTTCTTTGAAGACCCCAACCAGTTTTAAGTTCAAAGGGCAGTCCTGAGCCGACTCTTCTTTTCACAACATACTTTTTAGACCTAAGTGGTCTTACCTGTGTACACTGTCATTTCCCACCTAAACAAGATGACTCGGTAATTTCTTGCCTTCAGCTAAGACTCTCTTTTAGCTCCAGACCTAAATGTGTAACTGTGTACTTGGTATTTCCTGTTCAGCAGGCTTAAAATCATCTACAACACACACTTGAACCCATGTTCCTCATTCCCAAATGGATTGCTTTTTTGTTGTTTTATATTTCAGGGAAAAGAACAATCCTTTTGTTCAATTAGAAACCTAGGGCTCATTTTAAGAAGCTTTCTGTTCTAAATCCCTCACAATCAATCTGCTACCAAGTTGTGTCAATTTTATCTCCTAATTATATCCCAAATTGTACCACTCTTCCCCCTATCTTGACCTCCTCGTTCTCTTGGGTGAGTTACTGGTAACTGGTTTGTCTACATCCATTCTTGTCCCTCTCCAACCAGTTATTCACAACTCAGAATACTTTTTTTCTAAGATTTTATTTATTTGACAGAAAGAGAAAGAGAGTGAGTGTGCACACACTCACCAGAGGGAGACAGAGAAGCAGACTCCCCAGTAGGCAGGGAGTCCAATTCAGGACTCAATCCCAGTACTCCAGGATTATGATCTGCGCCAAAAGCAGACGCTTTTGGTAACTGAACCACAAGGCACCCTAGAATACATTTTTTAATACACAGATCTGATGACAGACCTTTACTTAATTCTCTTTGTTTGCAGTTTGTCTTAGGATGGCCACATGGGCCTACTTTTAATCCTTTATCTCCACCATGCTTCCACCTACCACCAAGTCTTTACACTTGCTGTTCTCTGGTAGGAATGCTCTTTACCACTCTTTCATCTCATCCTTCTGATTTTGGATCACCTGCCATTTCTCAGTGAAATCTTTTCTGTCTTCAGACAGTGTTAAAATTCCCCTTTATAAGTACTTAGGAGTGCTTCTAGAACTTGTCATGACAATTATTTTAAGTTAAATCTTTTATTTGTAATCTGAATACAATCTGATGTGTCTTCTTCCCAGCAGGTTATAAATTCCATGCAGGTCAAGTGTCTGGTTTTACTCAACATTACATCGTAACACCTAACATAGTGACGGTACAGTATGAGTTTTCAATAAGCATGTGTTAAATAAATGACCAGAAAGATCGTAATACTCACTTGTTCATTCACTTTCTCAAATGCCAAATATATTAACAAAGTGCAGAGTGATCAGGTTTCTTTCCTACCAGATATATTAACCTGTTTGGAATTTATTTTGAAGTTCGGTTTAGAAAAAAAATTCATACTTGCATAATAAAAAGCCATTCAGACTAGATTTTAACTGAAAAAAAAACTGTAATATTTAAAAAAATTTATTTATTTGACAGAGAGAGAGAGAGTGAGCGAGAGTGCGAGCACACAAGTAGGGGGAGAAGCAGGATCTCTGCTGAGCAGGGAGCCAGACATAGGGCTCAATCCTAGGACACCAAGATCGTGACCTGAGCCGAAGGCAGACCTTAACTGACTGATTGCTACATTTCATATGCAGCAAAATGGGGATTTATAACACTTTTTTGAAGGTCACTTATGAGAAAAATTAATAGTGAGTTATAAAGTATGCACTAAAATATATTAGCAACTGTTTCTAATTGCTGTAGCCCACAGGTACATAAGATGATGATATGGTATTTGTTAAGTGCTGTCAACTGAACTGAACTAATAAACTGCAGTTAGCAGAGTTGATCCTCAGTTACATTCCAATCATGGGAAAGCTAAACTCCAATTTTAAAATTCCAGTTTAAGAAGTACTATGTTTGTCATTACTGCATAAGGGAATTCTAAAAGAAAAGAGAATGCTTTATGTATGTAGTTCCATGCCAAAACCAAAAAAATCCTTTTCAACTTTTTGACTCTTCCGGTATTTGTGTGCAGGCAGTAGGAAAATCTGATTAAGTTTAATACATTAGAAAAACAAGTACATTCATTTTATGTAACAATGGAAATATTATTTTATTTTTCTCACAACTGCTCACCCCAAGCACTTACCTTTCTTCAAGCATTTAAATTTATTTTTGCAAAACTGACAAATAGGTATCAAGAGCCTCTCAGTTAGGATTCAAAATTCATTTGCACTTAGGAATTAGGAAGTTGGTTGGCAGAAAACCCACAAGTCAACAAACAGGCCTAACACATTCAATACTGTCAGAAGGCCCATGTACTACTTCAGGGCAATGTGCTTTGGTTTCCCAACCAAAAGCAAAGAGAACTACCATTGTTAGAAATGTGAAAAGGGTAGGATACTGTCTGGGAAGGAAGGAAGGAGGGAAAGAGAAAGACAGCAAGGAGAAAACAGAGGTATCATAATGGAATGCAATGTGCTGACAAAGAAACAAAATGAAAAAAAGTGAAAGGGAAGAGTTTGAAGAAAAAAATGAAGGACAAATCTGTAGTCATCAGTAAGACTGCCAAACCCAAGCTGAAGGCTTCCAAGTAGTAAATAATGCATTTAATCTGTAAGAGCCGAAGAAAAAGACACACACACACACACACACACACACACACACACACACAACACGGGCTGAGAGTGAGGGGTCACTGAGAACCTACACAAGCAGATGCCCTCTGTAAGGGTAAAATCTCAACCCAGGAATGTAGCCTGGATCACCTCTTGGGTAGGCAATACAAAAATATGATCATAACTAAATTAAGTGGAAAGCTAATTTATCTGCTTGGGAAAAGACCATGTGGGCATCTGGGGAAGGGTCAATATAAACATAGGAAAGGGAGTCACAAAGAGCAAAACCTGGCAGTGTCTGATTCAAGCCTTTTGAATAAGAAGTGTTCCCCAGTTCAGAGATGAGAAATCTGGTTTGTACTGGAGTAACTCAATTATGAGGACAAATATATCACAGCCCAACAACGAACTGTGTAACTAAAACCCCCTTCTATGGTTCTACATTTCAATTAGTCAAAATAGATCAGTATTCAGTAAAAGAATATTTTAAAATATGAGCATTACTGTGTTACATTAGATATATTTAATAAACTAGCTTCCTCATTTTTATAGTCTCTTATAAGCTATGGTTAATGTGAATTTGCCTTTGAAAGAATGAGCTATGTTTTTGGGTGACAAGGGGCAAGTTTCTGATCTATAAAGCTGAGAGCAAACTATGGTCCAATGACAAAAGTAAATACTACTTTGAACTGACAGTTAACTATCTAAGAGCCAGTCAACTAGATAGCCACTTTTGGTAGTTCACGGAGTCTGCCATGCATTTAAATTAATCTCTAACAAAACCCCATAGTTGTTAGAAAACAATTCTTCCAAGAGCTAATATTATTTTGAGAGAGCTTAGAGTGCTAAGAAAAATCTGAGTATACCTAAGTTTATTAGAGTACATTAAAACTTCTAGTTGCTCATTACTCATCTATCCGATTGAATTAAAAAAAAAAAAAAAAAGACAACATTCTGTCCATGAGGCTGTTACAAAACAGTCACTCTTCACATATTGCTGATAGAAATACAAACTGGTATACTCCTTCCGGGAAACTCTGGCAACATCTAACAAAACTCCTACTTCTAGGAATCCACCCAGAAGCTAAACCTCCAGCAACAGGGAAGGACTATGCATAAAACCGTTCACTGCGGAATTCCTATAAAACACTGCATAAGAGATACAATAATGCATATAAATAAAGCACAAGCAATGTGGTATTCTAGAATCAATGCAGGAGATATGCATAAATTTTCCTGAGTAAACCCTAAAATTGTGTGGTGAAAAGTAACTTTTAAGGATTTTTTTAAAGCTTTCATTTATTTACTTACTTGAGAGAGAGAGAGAGAGAGCATGCACATATGCAGGAGGAGAAGGGGTACAGAGGGACAAGCAGACTCCCACTGAAGGTGGAGCCCAATGTGGGGGCTCAACTGCAGCAACCTAAGATCATGACCTGAGCCAATGTCTAAAGCTTAATGGACTGAGCCACCTAGGTGCCCTGAAAAGTAACTTTTATAATGACACTTGTGATGTAACATTGCATTGATACAGTAACATATGCACATTTTAAAATATACATCACAATACTATGGGCATATATAACATAATAAATGCTGATATATGTTACTAAATTACAGAAAATTGTGGATGAGAAAATTACACTGAATGAGTAAGAACTACTTCTGAGACAGAGAAGGTGGGTGGAATTAAGCATTACAATACAGCAAAATATTGACACCTGATAAATACAATAAGTAGATCATAAGGACACTTGTTATATTATTTTTGATATGATTAAACTACATCATAATTGACAAAATTAATTATGGTATAATTACTTATTATTAATTATTGTGGTAATAATTATAGAGAAGGATTCTAATTTGGCCATTTGGATGATAACTTACTGTTGACTTATATTTTTTTACTTTTGATGAGCAGCAATTTAAAAATGCTAGAATGCGGGACACCTGGGTGGCTCAGTGGATTAAGCCTCTGCCTTGGGCTCAGGTCATGATCTCAGGGTCCTGGGATCAAGCCCCACATGGGGCTCCCTGCTTGGTGAGAAGCCTGCTTCTCCCTCTCTCTCTCTGCCTACTCGAGATCTCTGTTGGTCAACTAAATAAATAAATTTTTTTTTTTAAATGCCAGAATGATTGGTGATTAACTATAACTTAATCATTATTGAGCATATGCTGCCACCTAGCAAAACTTCCCAGAATAATTAAACCACCAAAGAGAAAATGGTTCTCTTCTTATGGATAGACCGATTTATTACTTTGGGGAAAAAAATATTAAAAGTATTACACACTCAACTATGAAATAGGAGCTATGTAACTTCAAAAGCACACACAAATATAATTCTTGACATTCTTATCTTTTACAATATGTGGAGGCAAATCATTCTGTTCTCTGGCACTTTAGATTCTACTTTTACTATATTATGGAAAGTGGAAAGTGAGTGGGCTTCTTCATAATTTGCTATCAGCAATGTCTGCTTCATATAAAGGTCCTTGGCCCTCCTACAGAATTAAAGTACATGTTTAGACTGGTTCACTCCCCAGGGCTGATTTTGCATTTCACTGCTGCCCAAAGCAACTTGACTGGAGCAAATTCAGCTCTGGTTTAACAAATTCTTTGTTTACTAGATGCTAGGGTGCTGTTGTTTCCAATTCTGCGTCCTTTCTCTACTTCTAACGGAAAGGGAGAAGAACAAAGTGTACAGTTAGGAGATTTCCCTCCATCATGTGAACATAAAGTAACTCAAGTTGAGCTGTCCATAGTTTCATCTGCCCAATGCTATTTACTCATTATTACCTATAAACAAGATCCCATGCTTGAGACTAGGGAACATGCTATAAGTCAGTTAAATATTCTCACTTCAAAGTCCATGTAAAGTACTGGTCAAAATAAGAAAATGCAATAAATAATCATAAGGTGAAGTAAAACATGATCTTTTTGTTGTTTTTTTTTTAAAGAAAAATAAAGGCAAAATTTAAAAGGTAAGATTTTATATACTCAAGAATAAATGTTACTTTAAGAACTTAGAATCAGGAAGTCATCCATAAATGTTAGGTTTTCTCCTTGGAAATTTTTCAAGAAGAATAAAAACATTAAAGGTAAAAGATACTTATAATAATAGGTACCTGTGCAGGCAGGCTTTTTTGTTCAAAACAGACATTTTGGGAAATTAAATATGCTATAAAGTAGATGGCCACAGAACTATTTAAAAGAAAAAGCCATAATTAAAAATCAGCACAGATAATGAGTACCAATATCCCAAAGGTAATATCAGAGGTTTATAAATGTCTGAGGATCTGATGAAACCTATGGACTCTTTTCCCCCAAGAGGCACACACACAAACACCAATTTACACATAATATCAGGTAGTTACAGGATCCCAGAATTCCTAAATCCCAGTTAAGGAGAGCTAATTTAAGTTATTAAGGATCATAAAAATGATGGCTGAAGTTTCTCAAGTTTCTCACTGAACACATCAGTATTGAGGATATGATACTGAGCAAAAGTTTACAGACAGGTGGAGGAAACACGGATAGCTCTCACATCCACACACACATACTCTCAGCAACTCTTTGAAGTGCTAAAAATAAGTAAAAGGTGTTACAGAAGCTTCTAGAAGGGGTAAAATAAAGCCAAACCAGTTTCCCTGAGAAAATAACAAGTAAAGGAGAAATAGGAAATGGACTGAAAGAAAAAGGGGTTTCTGAGTAGAAGGAAGAACTTGTGCAAAGGAGGTGTAACAGTGCTATGCTACCTAGTGGAGAAGGCCAGTGAGGCTCAGAAGGGGGGAGGGAGGGCGGGAAGCAGTAGTATACTGTAAGGGGGAGACGAGACTGGCCTTGTTTAGACTGATCTTTACCAAAAGCAACAGGAAACCATCAAAAAGGCTGTAAGCAAGGGAGTCATGATTAAATTTCTCTTTTGAAGACAGAACTCTAGCTGCACGGTGGACATCAGCCTGGAGAGATAGAGAGGAGTCAGGACAGTAGTTGGAAGGCTAGCAGCGTAGTGCTGGTGAGCGGCATAACTTGGACTAGGATGGGACAATAATGAGAAAGTAATGGATCCATTAAAATAGTGAATGTGAACTTTTTTGCAGATACATTTCTTCCTTGGAGAAGTTAATTCATTTCTTTTACCAATGTTCTAAGAGGCAGTTTCTCTTAATTACTATTTTACAGTAATGACATTTGCCACTTATTTGTCATATTTGCTATACATTTTTTCCTAACTGGCTGTCTTTTTTAAATTTGGGGACGTTTCGCAGTTTTTATGTAGACAAATCTGTATTTGTTTTTCCCTTTGTAGATATTTTTCTCCCATTATAACACCTTCCATCATTTCCACTTTTGCTGTCCTTCCCCCCCCCACCTTCATATGAGAATGTGTAAGATTTACTTTAACATGGGATATATACACTTCCTAATTTGATAAGCTCATCTAGTCACCAGAAAACATTATCATAGAGCACATACATTGGTAGAGAGATACGTAAAAACAGAGAAAGAGGTACACAAATGTTTCAAGAGTAGAAAGTGGGGCGCCTGGGTGACTCAGTGGGTTAAGCCTCTGCCTTCAGCTCTGGTCATGATCTCAGGGTCCTTGGATCAAGGCCTGCATTGGGCTCTCTGCTCAGCAGGGAGCCTGCCCCCCCTCCCCCCGCCTGACTCTCTGCCTACTTGTGATTTCTCTGTCAAATAAATAAATAAATAAATAAAATTTAAAAAAAAAAAAAGAGTAGAAAGTGGTCACACAAAGAACAGACAACCCACCCAGACTGAGGTGAATTTGTGAGGAATTCCTAAAGATCAAATTTTAACTGCTTTAAAAAGAGGACTGAGAATTAGTGGAAATAGAAAACACCTTAAGTGAAGAGGCCTAAATGATTCTCATTACTACTCTCGCGACAATTTCAAAATTGAATGGGACGCTCACTAGTATTTCAAAGAATGCCCAAGGATTCACTCCAAAGAAGCTGTATTTTACGTCCTAGGCAAACTAATGAGAAAAAGCCCACCAAATGTTTTCTGGAAGTAGCACACACTTAATCTGTGTTTATGCACATATGTTAAACAACTTCAGAATTTCCCCATTCTCTATATTCTGTACTCCACTTTCAAGTGAAATTCAGACTAATTAACTTGGCACTGAGGCAGTAACATCATTTAGTTTCATTTTCTACTGAATCCCAGAAGTTCTCATCAATGGAGAGTTATCTAGCCCTATACCACCCAAGGGGTTTCTTCCTACCTTCTCTTCCTGCCTTATACCAGTCCCTGTCTGGAATGCTTTCTACTCCTCCGCTGAATCACTGACTGCAGTTAAGTGTAAGATCCTTAAAGACAGAACGGTCACTTCATTTTGCCTTCTTTGGCAACCTTTCTTCACTCCTTGTTTTTCCCGGCATGATTCTCTACCATCGGTGGGTGTTGCCTACCCTTTCCCATCCGAGCATAGGTTGCTTGGAAACAGAAAGTAGGTCTACACACAACTGTACAACATGAACACTATGTCTTGGTCATGGCAAACACTTGAAAAGCCACTGAATAAAGAAGATAAAGGACTTCCTTTGCAGTAGCTGCGAGGTCCTCATTTGATTCTTGCTTTTTCAGCTTACTTTAAGTCTTCAGGTGTCTAATGACTTCCGTAAATAGAACCACAAAGTGGAAAGGGGACAGAGGCAGCAATGGTACCCTAGTGACACCGACATTTTGTTAGCAGTGATAAGGGGAAACACCTGATTTCAGACTGAATTTAAGAAAGAAGGAGAGAAGAGGAATTAGGGAGGGAAAGTATAACCAACTCTTCCTAAAAACTTGGCGTCCATGGAAGAAAGAAATGGGAGAGTAGCTGGAGTAAGAAACGCGGGCGTACGTCCTTAGAAGCGACGGGATCGCACTGAAGATGAGCAGTCCCTTAGTAAAGAGCTCGCAACCCCTCCGCTTCACCTCCAGCAACCAACAAAAGGCAGGAAATGCGGAGAGAGTTGATTAGCGGTCTGGCACTGTGCAAACGCTTCCCATATTCCAATTAACTTAAATCTCACAAGAACCTTGCAAAGAAGCTACTCTCAGGAGCTTCGTTCTACAGACGAGGGCACTGAATATTAAATTACATGATCTTCCCAACATCCCACACATAAAAATTCGTGCGGCCCGAAGACCAGAAACAGGCGTTTTGCTGCAGCCACCTGGGAACCGTGAGGCCAAGTTACTGTGGCCAGGCTCCGAGGTCCGGGAAAGCCCCCCGGGCCCACCCAGAAGCTGCCCCAGCCGCACTCCCCACCCTCGCCCTCAGGACACCACGGGCTTGTCAGAAAGTCCCAGAGAAGCCATTGTGGCGGTCCTGAAGAGCAGCCCCACAGATTCCCCCGGGCCTCGGCGCCTACCTCGTTATTGAGGTTAAGAGTCCTCGGCTGAGCCATGGTGCGTGTGAGAAGACCCCGCGGCAGCCGGCACGTGAACCGTAAATCGTGGCTCCGTCACCACGCCCCTCTACGGCAGCCTTTGCGGCCCAAAAC
>NW_022631660.1:0-12631 GCF_010015895.1 Lontra canadensis
ATCTCTCATAGATCTGAGGATAGACTGGACTCAGTTAAGTATTTTTCACTGAGGATGTCTCCTGTAGTATAGGCAGAGAGTGGCTGGACTAGAGACATCCTGATGGCTTCATAGCTCAAATGTCTGACTCATGGGCTGGGCACAGTCAAAAAGTACACCCATAGGCATGGGTTTCAACCTCTATTTCCTCCTTCCCTGTCCTGCCAAGTAACATTATAACCAATATTGGCAAGTGCTTGTTTTGCAAACCTCCAGAGTGGTCATCCTATTTTAAGTCGATAAGTATATACATATATAGGAGACTGGGAAGGTGGTGGAGTAGGAAGAACCTAAGCTTGCCTTGTCTACAGACACAACCAGATAACACTCACATCAGGTTAATAACCCAGAAAACTACCAAAGACTGGCAAGGAGAGGCCACCTTGAAGAAGGCAGGAAAGGTGGAGAGGTGATTTGAAGCCTAAACAGGCCATGGCTACTTGTGGAGCAGAAGGAGCCAGGGGTGCTGAGAAGGGTGAGAAACAGACTGTCACACAGAGGAAACTGCAAGGGTAAGACAAATCCCGTAACGTTTGGCTTTGAAGGTGAGAGGGGACACATTTCACGAGTTCTTAACAACAAGCAGCCTTAAAGCTTGGCCTGGTTAGTACATGGATAGAATTCTAAACATCAGTAAGCTCAGCTCTAGGAGAGCCCTGAGAATGTTAGGAAGTTGAGTCCCCAGCCTTAAAGAGATAGCATGCCAAGCAACTTTAGCAGATAGAACATAGAACCAGCAATTTGAAAAACCACCAGGGAAAGATTGGAGGGAGAGTGATTTACTCATCACATGGCATGTCCTAGAGATACAAGGATCTCTGAGAGACTCCTCCAGGAACAAAGGAACTGATAGGCACCATTCCCTTCTCCCTCCCCTCCTCCCTGCCCCCAGCTCCTAGCATAAACACACTGCCATCTGCAGAGAACAGATCAGTGCCCCCACTCCCTACTTAACTTGTTTGGACCAAGCCCTGTCTCCATCACTTCAGTAGATACACTTTTCCCAGTCACACTTGTCTCAGTCCTGGTGCTGCCAGTTCATGCCCCTAGAAGACCAGTGCAAATCTTCACAGCAACACAAACCCTGCCTTTTGTGGGATCCTCTTCCCTGGAAGTGACAGCCCATGCACTCTCAGCACTTCTGCTAGGTCAGCCTAGTCCTGAAGCAGGGGCTCCAGGTCTCACTTAGCAAGTAAATGGGCATGTACCTTGTTAAAACCCACTCTACATCAGCTATGGACCAAACACTGCTCAGTACAGGCAAGAAAGCCACTGCAGCCAAAAGGACTGAAGGAAAAACTGTCCAGAACAAAACAGGACACACACACCACACACAGGATTCACTCCTTAAAGTGCCAGGTCCTAGGGGATAGGAGACATGGCACTGAAGGGTATTACAAGACCTCTTCATCATAAGGACTACTTGCAAGAGCAAACGATGTAGCTGATGTTCCTAGTATAAAAAAAAAAAAACAGACACAGGTAGTTAGAAAAAATGAGGCAGCAAAATATATCCCAAATGAAAGAACAGGACAAAATCATAGTAAGAAAGCTAAATAAAATAAAGATACATAATATGCCTGAGAGATAACTTTAAGTGATGGTCAAAAAGATACTTGACTTAAGAGTGGAGGACCTCAGTGAGACCTTTAATAGATAGAAAACATAAAGAAGAACCAATCAAAGATGAAGAAATCAGTAATGGATATTTAAAATAAACTAGGGGAAATAAATAGTAGACAAGAGAAAGCAGAACAGATCAGCGACCTGGAGAATAGAGTAATGGAAAACAATGAAGTGGGGTGACAGAGAGAAAAAAATAACCAAGAGAAAGAAAGAAAGAAAGAAAGAAAGAAAGAAAGAAAGAAAGAAAGAAAAAATAGACTAAGGGAATTTACTGATACATTCAGCATAATAACATTCACATTATAGGGATCCCAAAAGAACAGAGAGGAAAGTGGGCAGAAAAATTATTTGAAGAAATAATAGGAGAAAACTTCCCTGAATCTGGGGTGGGAACAAATATCCAGATCCAGGAAGCACAGAGAAACCTAATGAAATCAACCCAAGGAGTTCTACACCAAGACATTTATTAATTAAAATGGCAAAAGGAGAATTTTAAAAGCAGCAAGAGAAAAAGAAAACAGTTACATACAAGGAAATCCCATAAGGTTATCAGCTGATTTTTCAACAGAAACTTTGCAGGCCAAGTGGGAGTGTCATGATATATTAAATGTGCTAAAAAAAAAAAAAAAAAAAAAAAAAAAAACCTCGACAAACAAGAATACTCTATACATCAGGGCTATCCTTCAGAATAAAAGGGGAGATAAAAAGTTTCACAGACAAAAAAAGAAATTAGAGAAATTCATCACCACCAAAGAAATCCTAAAAAAAAATGGTACCAGGGACTCTGAATGGAAAGGAAAGACCATAAGGAGTAAAAAAAGTAGAAAGCAGAAAGTGGTAAAATTAAGTATAATTACAAAAATCAGTCAAGGAATTCACAAAATTAAAAGATGTAAAGTAAAACACCATATGCATAAATCTTGGGAAGCAGAGGAGAAAAAATGGGTTCAAACATAAGCAACTATCATCTTAGTATGGACTGCTATATGCAGATGTTATATACAAATCTAACAATAACCACAAATAAAAAACTGGTGATAGATATGCAAAAAACAGAGTAAGGAATTTCAATTGGGGTGGAGTTTTTTGGATTTTTCCACATAAAGTATCATGTCATTAGTGAAGAGTGAGAGTTTCACCACTTCCTTGCCAATTTGAATTATTTTTATTTCCTTTTGTTGTCTGACTGCTGAGGCTAGGACTTCTAGTACTATGTTGAACAATAGTGGTTGAGAGTGGACATCTACGGTTGTATCCCTGACCTTAAGAGAAAAGCTCTCAGTTTTTCTCCATTGAGAAAAATATTTGCTGTGGGCTTTTTGTAGATAGCTTCTATGATATTGAAGTATGTTACCTCTATCCCTACAGTGTGGAGAGTTTTAATTAAGAAAGAATGGTGTATTTAGTCAACTGCTTTTTCTGCATCAATTGAGAGGATCATTTCTTGTCTTTAGTTTTATTAAAGTGATATGTCATGTTTGATTTGCAAATGTTGAAACACCCTTGCAGCCCAGGAATAAACGCCACTTGGTCATGGTGAATAATCCTTTTAATGTATCTGTTGGACCTTACTAATATCTTGGTCAGAATTTTGGCACCCATGCTCATCAGGGATGTTGGTCTGTAATTCTTCTTTTTGGTAAGTTCTTTGGATTTTGGATCAAGGTAATGTTGGCCTCATAGAAAGAGTTTTGAAGTTTTCTTTCCGTTTCTATTTTTTGGAACAGGTTCAGAAGAGTAGGTATTAATTCTTCTTTAAATGTTTGGCAAAATATCCCTGGAAAGCCCTCCAAACCTGGACTCAGGTGTTGGGAGATTTTTTTATCACTGCTTCAATCTTCTTGCTGGCGAGGGTTTGTTCAGATTTTCTGTTTCTTCCTCTTAGAGTTCTGGTAGTTTATAAGTCTCCAGGAATGTATCCATTTCTCCAAGGTGCTTAATTTGTTGGCATATAGTAACTCAAAATATGTTCTTATAATTGTTTGTATTTCCTTGATGTTGATCATGATCTCTCCTCTTTCATTTTTCAATTTATTAATTTTCAATTTATTAATTTAGGTCCTTTTTCTTTTCTTTTAAATAAATCTGGTTAGGGGTTTAACGATCCTATTAATTCTCTCAAGGAATCAGCTTCTAGTTTTATTGATATGTTCTACTTCTTTTGGTTTCTGTTTCATTGATTTCTGCTCTAATCTTTATTATTTCTCTTCTGCTTGGTTTAAGCTTTATTTGTTGTTTTTTTCTCCAGTTTCTTTAGGTATAAGTTTAGATTGTATATTTGAGACTTATCTAATTTTTTGAGAAAGGCTTGGATGGTTATATATTTTCCACTTAGGACCACCTTTCCTGTGTCCCAAAGGTTTTGAACAGTTGTGTTTTCATTTTCATTTGTTTCCACGAATTTTTAAAATTCTTCTTTAATTTCCTGGCTGACCCATTCATTCTTTAGTAAGATGTTCTTTAACCTCCTAGTGTTTAACTTTCTTCCAAATTTTCTCTTGTGATTGAGTTCAAGTTCTAAAGGATTGTAATATGAAAATTACTGGGAATAATTCCAATCTTTTGGTACACATAAAGACCTTATTTGTGACCCAGTATGTGGTCTGTTCTGAAAAATGTTCCATGTGCACTCAAGAAGAATGTGCTTTCTGTTGTTTTAGGATTGAATGCTCTGTATATATCCGTGAAGTCCACCTGGTCCATTGTGTCATTGTCACTCAAAGCCCTTGTTTCCTTGTTGATCTTCTGCTTAGATGATTGTTCATTACTGTGAGTGGGGTGTTGAAGTCCCCTATTATTATTGTATAATTATCAATCTGTTGCTTTAATTTGGTTATTATTTGGTTTATGTAATTGGCTGTTTCCAAATTAGGAGTATAAATATTTATAATTGTTAGATCTTCTTGTTGGATAGACCCTTTAAGTATGATATACTGTCCTTCCTCATCTTCTATTATCATCTTTGTTTTAAAACCTAATCTGTCTGTATCAGCCACAGCAACTTATTTCAAGATATGTCTCCAAATGTAAAGGAAAGAAAAGCGAAGATGAACTTTTGGGACTTCATCAAGATCAAAAGCTTCTGCACAGCAAAGGAAATAGTCAACCAAACAAAGAGGCAACCCACGGAATGGGAGAAGATATTTGCAAATGACAGTACAGACAAAAGGTTGATATCCAGGATCTATAAAGAACTCCTCAAACTCAACACACACAAAACAGATAATCATATAAAAAAATGGACAGGAGATATGAACAGACATTTCTCCAATGAAGACATACAAATGGCTATCAGACACATGAAAAAATGTTCATCATCACTAGCCATCAGGGAGATTCAAATTAAAACCACATTGAGATATCACCTTACACCAGTTAGAATGGCCAAAATTAGCAAGACAGGAAACAACATGTGTTGGAGAGGATGTGGAGAAAGGGGAACCCTCTTACACTGTTGATGGGAATGCAAGTTGGTGCAGCCACTTTGGAGAACAGTGTGGAGATCCCTCAAGAAATTAAAAATAGAGTTTCCCTATGACCCTGCAATTGCACTACTGGGTATTGACCCCAAAGATACAGATGGAGTGAAAAGAAGGGCCATCTGTACCCCAGTGTTTATAGCAGCAATGGCCACGGTCGCCAAACTGTAGAAAGAACCAAGATGCCCTTCAACGGACAAATGGATAAGGAAGATGTGGTCCATATACACTATGGAGCATTATGCCTCCATCAGAAAAGATGAATACCCAACTTTTGTAGCAACCTGGATGGAACTGGAAGAGATTATGCTGAGGGAAATAAGTCAAGCAGAGAGAGTCAATTATCATATGGTTTCACTTATTTGTGGAGCATAACAAATAACATGGAGGACATGGGGAGATGGAGAGGAGAAAGGAGTTGAGGGAAATTGGAAGGGGAGGTGAACCATGAGAGACTATGGACTCTGAAAAACAATCTGAGGGTTTTGAAGGGGTGGGGGGTCAGAGGTTGTGGGCACTAGGTGGTGGGTATTAGAGAGGGCACAGATTGCATGGAGCACTGGGTGTGGTGCAAAAACAATGAATACTGTTATGCTGAAAAGAAATAAAAAAAAACAACACACACACACACACAGACACACACACACACACACACAACCCTAATCTGTCTGATATAAGGATTCCTACTTCAGCTTTCTTTTAACATTCATTAGCATGATAAATGGTTCTCAACCCCCTCACTTTCAATCTGGTGGTGTTTTAGGTCTAAAATGAGTCTCTTGTACACAGCATATGGATGGTTCTTGCTTTTTTATTCAATCAGATATCCTCTGTCTTTTGATTGGAGCCTTTAGCCTACTTATATTCAGAGTAACTACTGACAGAAATGAATTTAGTGCCATTGTATTACCTGTAAAGTCCTTGTAGGTTATCTCTGTTTCTTTCTGGTCTATGCTACTTTTGGGTTCTCTCTTCATTTACAGGATCCTCTTTAGTCTTTCTTGCAGGGCTGGTTTAGTGATCACAATTGTTTTAGTTTCTCTTTTTCCTGGAAACTCTTTATCTCTCCTTCCATTCTGAATGACAGCCTTGATAGATGAAGTATTCTTGGCTGCATGTTTTTCTCATTTAGTACTCTGAATATATCATGCTAGCCCTTTCTGGTTGACCAAGTCTCTGTGAATAGGTCTGTTGCCAGTCTAATGTTTCTACTATTGTAGTTTAAGGAGCTCCTACCTTGAGTTTCTTTCAGGATTTTCTCTTTATCGCTGAAATTTGCAAGCTTCACTATTATACGGCAGGGTGTTGATCTATTTTTATTGATTTTAGGGGACATTCCATTTACTTCTTGAACTTGAATGCCCATTTCCTTCCCAGATTAGGGAAGTTCTCAGCTATGATTTGCTCAAATATACCTTCTGTCTCTCTCTCTCTCTCTCTCTCTCTCTCTCTCTTTCAACTTCCTCTGGGACCCCAATAATTCGAATATTGTTGCACTTTATGGTATCACTGATTTCTCAAAGCCTCCCCTTATGGTCCACTAATTGTTTTCTCTCTCTTCCTCAGCTGCCTTCCTTTCAACTGTCTTGTCTCCTATGTCATTGGCTCTCTCTTCTGCCTCACTTACCCTAGCTATTAGAGCAGGCATTTTAGACTGCATCTCAGAGCATTTTTAAATTTCTGCCTGATTAGATTTTATTTCTGCACTAAGAGATTCTCTAAAGTCTTTTATGTTTTTTTTCAAGAGAGCTAGTAACTTTATAACTGATATCTTTAATGCCAGCTCTGACATTTCACTTATGTCCATATTGATAAGATCTGTGACAGAAAGTATTACCTCTGGTTCTTTCTTTTGTTGTGGTTTCTTTCTTCTAGTGATTTTGCCCAGAGAAGAAAGGACGAGTGGGAAAACAAAATAAAAAATATCAAGTGAAATACACACTAGACAAACCTGAAGAGGTCAGAAAACAAAAAAGAAAAGAAAAAGAAAAAAAGTAGAAAAAAAAAAGAATATAATCTCACAGGTGAGGTGGACACAGATAGACAAAACAGGGTAATCCCCTTGCCCTGTCTGTATTTTGCCCTGTTTGTTAGAAGACGCTAAATCTCAGAATTGTAAAGAAAGCAAAATCTATATATAATAAAAATAAAACTGTATACAGTGAAAGGAAGCCAAAAATGAAGTATATATCTATAAAGTGAAAATGGAAAAATGGAATTTAAAAAAGACTTAAAAACAAAGAGTTGATAAAATAAAAAACTAATTGAAAAGGAAAAAAGAAAAATCTTAAACTGAAAGATTAAAGACTCATTCCAATAACCCCAATTCTATACACTATTTTCCCCTAGCACAAGAGTTTTTCAGTTTTGAGTGATCTATTGATTTGGTATTCCCCTGAGGATTCTGCTGGTCTTCTGGGGAAGAGGGCTGTTGTACTGATTTTCAGGTGTCTTCCTGGGTGGAATTGCACCATTCCTTGCCAGGGGCCAGTCTCAGTATAAATTCATTTGGATTGCTCTATTTGTCTTTTCCTGCTGCTTTATAGGGTGAACAAAGAAACTAAAAAAAAAAAAAAAAATGGTGCCACCCCAATCTCCAGCCCCAGAGCTGAAGGATCATGTCCCCCACTCTTCAGTGCACCTTCAGGGAAAGACAATCAGACCCTTTCATATGCTTCAAACTCCCCAGACTCCTATTGTGTGTACTCACACCAATCCTCCCAGGGGAAGGAGAGGTGCCTCAACAAAGCCTGTTTGGGGAGGCTTTGCCTTATCTTTTCCTGATCTGTGCCAATCCTCCTGGGCAAAGGAGACGGCTCTCATAGCAGTTGTTCTTTTTTGGGTCCCTGCTTGGAGAGTGGTCTCCTGATTGTGTTGGGGTTCACAGTTCATTGCAACACATAGCTGAGAAGCCACTCTGGAGCTCGCTAATTATAGCTGGCTTTTCTGCTCCAACACTTGGGCACTCTGCTGCACTCAGGCATCCCCCTTCTTTCTGTGACCCTGTGGATACTGAGACCACACTGCTTAAGAGTCTGCCCTGCTTCACCGCCTGAGCATATTTCAGCCAGCAATGTCCCTCATGGAAGCAGACTTCTAAAAGTTCCAATTTTTTGTACTGCTGCTATATCACTTTCCAGTGGCCTGATTACAGAGGCTCCCTCCCCACTGTGGTTTATATATCCCCTCAAATTCATGTCTCTGCACCTCCTCCCTTTGCAAAAAGTGGTCTCTTTTCTATTTGTAGAATTGTAGCAATTCTTTCCTTAGATCTCAGGTTGAATTTACAGATATTCTGAATGATCTGTTAGATATCTAGGTAAATTCAAGAGACCAGATGAAACACAGTTCCCCTACTTTTCCATCATCTACAGGATTCTTCCATACAAAATAGACATTGAAAACAAAGTCTGTAACAAGATATAAAGAAGGACACTATATAACCATAAAGGAAACAATTCAACAAGAAGATATAACAATTATAAATATTTATGCACCCACCAATGGAGCCTTCAAATACATAAAGCAACTAATAACAAACAAAAAGGAAGCAATCAATACTAATACAAAATAATATGGGACTTTAACACCCTACTTACATCAATGGGTAAATCATTCAAATAGAAAATCAACGAGGAAACAATGGCTTTGGATCACACATTTGACCAGATGTATCTAATGGTATATTCAGAATATTCCATCCTAAAATAGCAGAATATACATTCTTTTCAAGTACACATCGAATATTCTCCAGAATAGATCATGTATTAAACCATAAAACAAGTCTCCACAAATTAAAAAGGACTGAAATCATCTTTTCTGACCACAGAGCTATGAACCTAGAAATCAACTATAAGAAAAACTCTGGAAAGCACACACATACAAGTAGGTTAAATAACATGCAACTAAACAAGGAAAGGTCAACCAAGAAATCAAAGAGAAAGTTAAAAATACATGAATATGAATGAAAATGAAACACAATAGCCTGGAATCGTTTGGAGCAGCAAAAGTTATTCTAAAAGGGAATTTTTTAAAGCAAGTTTAGGGACCTACCTCAAGAAGTGAGAAAATTTTCAAATAATTAACCTAACCTTAAACCTAAAGGAGCTGGGGGGGAACCCCAAAACCAGCAGAAGGAAGGATATAAAAAAAGGTTGAAAGCAGAGATTAAAAAAAGATTGAAGCAGAGATAAATGAAATGGAAGTTAAAAACGAACAAATAAAACATTGGAAGAGATAAATGAAATCAGTAGCTCATTCTTGGAGAACATTAAAAAAAACCTGATAAACTACTAATCAAACCAATTGGAATGAGAGAAAGAGAGAGAGAGAGAGAGAGAAATAGGACTCAAAATCAGAAGTGAAAGAGGAGAAATAACACCACAGAAAAACAAAGGCCTGACAATATGAAAAATTATATGCCAACAAATTGGACAACCTAGAAGAAATGGATAAATTCTTAAAAAAATATTACCTCCCATAACTGAATCAAGAAGAAATAAAAAAATTTGCAGAATGATTATGAACAATGAAATTGAATCAGTAATTAGGAAAATAAAAATTTAAAAAAGACCTCCCCCAAACAAAAGTCTAGGACCAGATGACATCATAGGTGAATTTTACCAAACACTTAAAGAAAAGTTAATACATATTCTTTTCAAACTATTACCAAAAAAAAAAAAAAAAAAAAAAAAAAGAGGATGGAAAATCTCCAAATTCATTCTATGAGGCCAGCATTACCCTGATACAAAAACCAGGTGAGGACACTACAAAAGAAAAGAACTACAGGCCAATATCTCTGATGAACACAGATGCAAAAAATCCTCAAAAAACACTAGGAAACCAAATACAACAACTCATTAAAAAAAAAATCATCCACTATGATCATGTTGGATTTATTCCTGGGATACAAGAGTTGCCCAATATAAGGGGTTCCTCGGTGGCTTAGTCATTAAGTGTTTGCCTTCGGTTCAGGTCATGATCCCAAGGCCCTGGGAACAATGAAATTGTTTCATTGGCTTGAGCTCCACACCAGGCTTCCTGTGGGAAGCCTGCTTCTTCCTCTCCCAGTCCCGCTGCTTGTGTTCCTGCTCTCACTGTCTCTTTCTCTGTCAAATAAACAAATAAAATCTTAAAAAAAAAAAGGTTGTCCAATATTTGCAAATCAATCAACATGATACATCACATCAATAAAAGAAGGGTAAGAGCCATTTAGTCATTTTGACAAATGATAAAAATGCATTTGACCCAGTACTACACTAATTCATAATAAAAACCCTCAATAAAGTAGGTTTAGAGGGAACATCCCTCAACATAATAAAAGCTTTATATGAAAAACCCACAACTAATGTCATACTCAATGGTGAGAAAAATGAGAGCTTTTCCCTTAAAGTCAAGAATAAGACAAAGATATTTACTCCGAGCACTTTTATTCAACATGGTACTAGAAATCCTAGCCATAGCAAACACCAACAAAAAGAAATAAAAGTCATCCAAATTGGTAAGAGAGAAGTAAAAGTTTCATCATTTGCAGATGACATGATAATATACTGAAAACCCTGGAGACCACCAAAAAGCTACTACAACCAGTAAATGGATTCATTAAGGTTGCAGGATACAAAATCAATGTACAGAAATCTGTAGCCTTTCTATTCACTTATAATGAAGTAGCAGAAAAAGAAATTAAGAAAACAATTCCATTTACAATTATGCCAAGAATAATAAAACACTAACAAATAAACTTCCCCAAGAGGTGAAAGACCTGTACTCTGAAAACTATGAAACATCACTGAAAGAAATTAAAGATGACACAAACAATGGAAAGATATTTCATGCTCATGGATTGCAAGACAAATTTTGTTAAAGTGTCCATACTACCCAAAGAAATCTACACTTTTAATGCAATCACTATCAAAATACCTACAGCAGTTTTCATAGAATTAGAACAAATCATCTTAAAATTTGTGTGGAATCACAAAGACCCTGAAAAGCCAGAGATGTCTTGAAAGAGAAGTACAAAACTGAAGGTATCATAATTCCAGATATCAGGATATAGTACAAAGATGCAGTTATCAAAACAATAGAGTACTGGCACAAAAATAGACACACAGATCTATAGAACAGAACAGACGCCCCAGAAATAAACCCATGATTATGTGGTCAATTAAACTTTGGTAAAGGAGACAAGAATACACAATGGAAAAAAGATAGCCTCTTCTATAAATGGTGTTAAAAAAACGGGACAGCTAGTTGCAAAAGAATGGAACTGGATTATTCTCTCACATCATACAAAAAAACCCCAAAAAACTAAAAATAAATAAATAAATAATCTCAAAATGGAGTGAAGACCTAAATCTGAGACCTGAAACCATAGAAATCCTTGAAGAGAGCACAGTCAGTAATTTCCCTGACATTGTCCATAGCAACATTTTCCTAGGTAAGTCTCCTGAGGCAATAGAAACAAAAGCAAAAATAAACTATTGGCACTATATCAAAATAAAAAGTTTCTGCATAGCAAAAGAAACAATCAACAAAACAGAGGCAATCTACTGAATGGGAAAAGATATTCACAAGTGATATATCCAATAAAAGATTAGTACCCAAAATACATAAAAAACTTATACAACTCAATGCCAAACCCCCCAAAACCAAAACAAAACAAAACCTAATAATCTAATTAAATGGATTAAAAATGGGCAGAAGCCATGAGCAGACATTTCTCCAAAGAAGACATACAGATGGATTACTCATAGGAAGAAGATGGAAGGCACATCAGGTCAGCCTGGAATTTGATTTTCTTAAAAATATTTTTACAATATGTACAGTATATTATTCACATAGAAGGTCACAAATATGTAATTTATATATGGTTATGCATGTTGACACAATTTGAAGGATGGAGTAAATTATTTAAAAAGCAGGGCATGGGGCACCTGGTTGGCTCAGTCAGTTAAGTGGTTGACTCTTGATTTTGGCTCAGGTTATGATCTCAAGGTCCTGGGATCCATCCCCACATCAGCCTCCATACTTATCAAGTGCCTTTTTCTGCCCTTCCCCTCCACTTCACTAGAGCAACACTCTCTCTTTCTAAAATAAATAAATAAATCTTTAAAAAAAACACAACAACACAAACTAAGCAAAAATCAAGACCTCTATTCCTTTGGTGTCATATAGGAATTCTTTTATGTTTATTTAAATTAATAATCTTAGGGATGTGCCCAGGGCATATGATATGTTCTGGGCTTATTAAATGAATGAATAAATAAATGAATAATATTTGGTTACTGAATATACCAGAAAACTTGGGTCACCATAACAACACAGTTTTTCCCTGTAAGTAGATATTTATAGGCAAGTCATATTCTAATTAGAAGCTTGCATGGGGAGCACATAATTATGACAGGAAAACACCATTATTGGTATTAATATCCTTAGGGTACAACAGCCAAATCTAGTAATTTTCAGAGTGACATACTTGCCACAGGAGA
>NW_022631660.1:22631-37577 GCF_010015895.1 Lontra canadensis
ACACAGGGACCAAACACTGCATACAACAGGCAAAGAGAACCATTACAAAAAACTGGACTGAAGGCAAACATGGCTCAGCCACATCAAAAGGGTACATACAACACACATAGGAGAAAACCCTAAAGTGCTAGTTTTTGGTGAATAAGGAACAAAGCACTACAGGACATGACAGGACCTTTTCTTCATAAGGCCACTACTTTCAAGAGCAAGAGATGTAGCTGACATTTGTAATATCTGGAATCAGACACAGAGAGTTAGACAAAAGGAAGAAACAGGAAAAAAAATGTTCCAAATGAAAGAACATGACAAAATCACAGCAAGAGAGCTAAACAAAGTGGAGATTAGTAATACACCTGATACAGAATTTAAAGAAATGGTCATAAAAAGGGAAAAGAATGGAGGACCTCAAGGACATCCTTGAAAAAGAGATAGAACGCATAAAAAAGAACAAGTCAGAGATGAACATCTTAAGTAAAGTTAAAAATATGCTAGGGAATAAATAGTAGGCTAGAGGAAGTAGAGGAATGGATCAGTGATCTGGAGGGCAGAATAATAGAAAGGAATAAAGCTGAACAGGAGAGAGAAAAGAGAATTATAATAAATGAAAATAGACGAAGGGAAATAAGTGACACCATCAAGTGTAATAGCATTAGCATTATAGAAGTCCCAGAAGGAGAAGAGAGAGAAAAGAGAGCAGAAAGTTTATCCGAAGAAATGATAGCTGAAAGCATCCTGAATATGGGGAAGGAAATACATATCCAGATCATGGAGGCACAGAGGGCCACCAACAAAATCAACCCAAGGAGGTCCACACCAAGACACATAGTAATTGAAATAACAAAAAGTAGAATTTTTTTAAAAAATAGAGAATTTTTAAAGCAGCAAGAGAAAACCGTTATGGACAAGAAAATCCCATAAGACTATCAGCTGATTGTTCAGCAGAAATTTTATAGACCAAAGAAAGTGGCATCATATATTCATATATTCAAAGTGCTGACAGGGAAAAAACCTTCAATCAAAAATACTTTATCCAGCAAGGCCATCATTTGGAATAAAAGTAGAAATAAAGAGTTAAAGGAACTCATCACCACTAAGGCCACTCTATAAGAAATGTTAAAGGTGACCCTTTGAGTAGAAAGGAAAGACCAAAAGTAAAAATAAGAAAAGTAGGAAGCAAAAAAACAATAAAATTAAGTGAATCTGTAATTATCAGTGAAGGGATTCACCAATTCAAAGGATATAAAATATGACACCATATACCTAAAATTTGGTGGGTGGGGAAAGAAGTGAAGAATGGGTTCAATCTTAAGTGACCATCAACTTAATATAGACTGCTGTAGGGTGCCTGGGTGGCTCAGTGGGTTAAAGACTCTGCCTTCGGCTCAGGTCGTGATCTCAGGGTCCTGGGATCGAACCCCTCATCTGGCTCTCTGCTCAGCAGAAGCCTGCTTCCCTTCCTCTCTCTGCCTGCCTCTCTGCCTCCTTGTGATCTCTGTCTGTCAAATAAATACATAAAATCTTTAAAAAATATATATGTGTTGGAGGGGATGTGGAGAAAGGGGAACCTTCTTACATTGTTGGTGGGAATGCAAGTTGGTGCAACCACTTTGGAGAACAGTGTGGAGATTCCTCAAGAAATTAAAAATAGGGCTTCCCTATGACCCTGCAATTGCACTACTGGGTATTGACCCCAAAGATACAGATGGAGTGAAAAGAAGGGCCATCTGTACCCCAGTGTTTATAGCAGCAATGGCCATGGTTGCCAAACTGTGGAAAGAACCAAGATGCCCTTCAACAGACGAATGGATAAGGAAGATGTGGTCCATATACACTATGGAGTATTATGCCCCCATCAGAAAGGATGAATACTCAACTTTTTTAGCAACATGAACAGGACTGGAAGAGATTATGCTGAGTGAAATAAGTCAAGCAGAGAGAGTCAATTATCATATGGTTTCACTTATTTGTGGAGCATAACAAATAGCATGGAGGACATGGGGAGTTAGGAGAAGGGTGTTGGGGGAAATTGGAAGGGGAGGTGAACCATGAGAGACTATGGACTCTGAAAAACAATCTGAAGGGTTTGAAGAGGTGGGGGGGTGGGAGGTTGGGGGAACCAGGTGGTGGGTATTAGAGAGGGCACAGATTGCATGGAGCACTGGGTGTAGTACAAGAACAATGAATACTGTTATGCTGAAAAGAAAAAAAAATGATTAATAAAAAAAAAATATATATATAGACTGCTGTATGCATGAGATGTTAGGTACAAACCTAATGGTAACTGAGAATTAAAAATTGGTAATAGATATGCAAAAAATAATGTGAAAGGATCTAAATACATCATGAAACAAAGCCAGAAAACTGTGAGAGAAGAGAGCAAGAGAAGAATGGAAGAGAGAACTATACAAACAACCATAAAACAAGTAACAAAATGGCAGTAAGTACATACCTATCAGTAATTATTTTGAATGTAAATAAACTAAATGACCCAATCAAGAGATATAGGGTGATGGCATGGATAAAAAAGAAAACAACCATCTATATGCTACCTACAGGAGTCCCATTTCTGAGCACATGCAGATTGACAGGGAAGAGAAGGAAAAGTACTTATCATGTAAATGGAAATGAAATAAAAGCAAAACTTATATCAGGCAAAATAGACTTTAAAATGAAGATTATAACAAGAGACAAAGAAGGACACTATATAACCATAAAGGGAACAAATCCAACAAGGAGCTTTAACAATTGTAAATATTTATGCAGCCAACATTGAGCACCCAAATACATAAAGCAGCTAAGAACACACTTAAAGGAAGTAATCAACACCAATACAATACTAGGGGAATTTAACACTCCATTTACGTCAATGGAGATCATCTAAATAGAAAATCAACAAGGAAACATAGCTTTGTATGACACATAGAACTAGAGTATTTAACATATATCTTCAAGACATTCCATCTTAAAAACAGAAGAATACACTTTTCAGGTGCCCATATTATACTATCTAGAAGAGAGGACAAGTTAGGCCATAAAACAAGTCTCAACAAATTATAAAAGACTGAAATTTTACCATGCACCTTTTGACCACACCACTATGACACTAGAAATCAAGCACAAGAAAAAATCTGGAAAGAATACAAATATATAGAGGCTTAATAACATGCTGCTAAACAATGAATGGGTCAACCAAGACATCAAAGAGGAAATTAAAAAAAAAAATACATGGAGACAGATGAAAATGAAAGCACAATGATCCAAATTCTTTGATGTTACAAAAGATGTTCTGAGAGGGAAGATGATAGCAGTACAGGAATACCTTCAGAAGAAAGAAAAACTAAACAAACAAACAAACAAAAGCTCACCTTAACACCTAAAGGATCTAGAAAAAGGCCAAACAGAACCCAAAACAGTAGAAAAAAAGAAATTATAAAGATTAAAGCACAAATAAACAAAATAGAAACTACGAAAAATCAATAGAAGAGATCGGTGAAACTAGGAGATAAACAAATTTTAAATGAGCAATGAGAAATAACAGCTAATGCCATGGAAACACAAAGGATTATATGGGATTACTATGAAAAATTATATGCCAATAAATTGGGCAACTTAAAAGAAAAGGATAAATCCTTGGAAACATATAACCTCCTGAAGCTGAAGCAGAAGGAAGTAGAAAATTTCAACAGACTGATTTCCAGCAATGAAATTGGATAAAAGAGAAATTAATAAAAATCCAATTTATAATTGCCCCCCAAAAATAAAATATCTAGGAACAAACTTAAGCAAGGAGGTAAAAGACCTATATCTGAAAACTATAAACAATGATGAAAAAAACTGAAAACACCAAAGAAAAATCATTCCATGTTCATGGATTGGGAGAAATCCATATTGTTAAAATGTTCACACTACCCAAATTAATCAACAGATTTAATATAGTTCCTACCAAAATACCAACAACATTTTTTTAAAAAGATTTTATTTATTTGAGAGAGAGAGACAGAGAGAGAACACAAGTGGTAGTGGAGGGTAGAGGGACAAGAAGACTCCTGCCTAGCAGGGAGCCCAATACAGGGATTGAATCCAGGACCCTGGGATCATGACTGAGCCGAAGGCAGACATTTAGCCAACTGAGCCATCCAGGCACCCCAACAACATTGTTTACAGAACGAGAAAAAACCATCCTAAAATTTGTTTGGAACCACAACAGACCTGGAACAGCCAAAGAAATTATGAAAAAGTAAAGTAAAACGGGAGGTGTCATGATTGCAGACTTTAAGCTATGTTACAAAGCTATAGTCATCTAAACAGTATGGTACTTGTGCAAAAACAGACCTATGGAACAGAATAGAAAGCCCCAAATTAAATACATGACTATATGCTCAATTAATCTTCAACAAAGGAGGCAAGATATTGCCGTGGGGAAAAGTTTCAACAAATGGTTTTGAGAAAACTGGACAGCTACATGCAAAAGAATAAAAGTGAACCCCTTCCTTACACCATATACAATAATACTTTTAAAATGGATTAAAGACGTAAATGCAAATTGAAACCATAAAAATCCTACAATAAACGTGGGCAGTAACCTTTTTGACATTGGCCATAACAACTTTTTTCCAGATATGTCTCCTGGGGAAAGGGAAACAAAAGCAAAAATAAACTATTGGGACTATATCAAAATAAAAAGCTTCTGCACAGTGAAGTAAACAATCAATAAAACTAAAAGGCAACCTAGTGAATGGGAGCAGGTATTTGGAAATGACTTATTTGATAAAGGATTAGTATTCAAAATATATAAAGACCTTATAAGACTCAATACCCATAACCCAAATATTCCAATTTATAAATGGGCAGACAACATGAACATGCATTTCCCCAAAGAAGACATTCAGATGGCCAACAGACACATGAAAAAACATTCATTATCACCTACTCTCAGGGAAATGCAAATTAAAACTACAATGAGATATCAACTCATACTTGCCAAAATGGCTAACATCAAAAACATAAAAAATAAGTGTTGATGAAGATGGGGAGAAAAAGGAAACCTCATGCACCTTTGGTGGGAATGTAAACTGGTGCAGTCACTGGGGAAAACAGAATGAAGTTTCCTCAAAAAAATTAAAAATAGGGACGCCTGGGTGGCTCAGTGGGTTAATCCACTGCCTTCGGCTCAGGTCATGATCCCTGGGTCCTGGGATCGAGTCCCGCATTGGGCTCCTTGCTCAGCGGGGAGCCTGCCTCTCTCTCTGCCTCTGCCTGCCTCTCTCCACTGCTTGTGTGCTTTCTCTCTCTCTTTCTGACAAATAAATAACTAAATAAAATCTTTTAAAAAATTAAAAATAGAATTATCATATGATCCAGTAATCCCACTCCTGGGTATTTTCCCCAAAGAATATGAAAATACTGATTTGCTAAGATATATGTACCCTACGTTTATGGCAGCATTATTTATTATAGCTAAATTATGGAAACAATCCAAGTATTCATCAATAGATGAATGTCTAAAGAAGTGGGATATATATATATATATAATATATATAATATATAATATATATATAATATATATATAATATAATATATATAATATATAATATATATATATATTACATTATATATCTATATATATAATATAATATAGTATTACTCATCCATAAAAAGAATGAAATCTTGCCACTTACAACAACATGAAGGAATCTAAAAAGTATAATGTTAAGTGAAATAAGTCAGAGAAAGACAAATTCACTTATATGTAGAATTTAAGAAATGAAACAAATGATCAAGGAAAAGGGGATAAACCAAAAAATAAGACTTTTAATATAGAACAAACTGAAGGTTAACAGAAGGAAGGTGGGTGGGAGATGGGTGGAATTGGTGACCAGGATTAAGAGTACAGTTATCACGATGAGCACTGAGTAATGTATAGAATTGTTGAATCATTCTATTGTATACCTGAAACTAATATAACACTGTATGTTAAATATACTGGAATTTTTAAAAATGTAATTAAAAAAACCAACTATGATTAATATGCTAAGGGCTCCAATACATAAATTAGACAGCATACAAGAACAGATAGGCAATGTAGGCAGAGAGATTGAAATCCTAAGAAAAAAATCAATGCCAAAGATAGTTAACAGTGACAGAAACAAAGAGTGACTTTTTGGGTTCATTAAAGGACTGGACATGGAAAAGATCTTGGAGCTTGAGGAGGTAAAAATAAAAACCTCCAAGAGTAAAAAATATGAGAACAAAGAATGAAAAAACAGAACAGAATATCCAAGAAATGTGGGACAACTATTAAAGATATAACATATGTGCAATGTCAATACCAAAGGATAAGAGAGAAAGAAGCAGAAATGAAACTGAATCAACAATGACTGAGAACTTCTCCAAATTAATGTCACACATCAAACTACATATCCAGGAAGCTCAGAGAACAAGCAGGATAAAGACAAACCCAAACCCAAACCAACCAAACAAACAAAAAAACCTCATACACTACACCTAAGCATATCATTTTCAAACTATAAAAAAGTCAAAGATAAAATCCTGAAACAAGACAGAGAAGAAAGTACCTTGCCAACTGAAGACAAAGATAAAATAATTATGTCCAACTTCTTTTCAGCAATCACAAAAGTAGGAAGAGGGTGGGGTGAAATATCTAAGGCTTGAGAGAAAACACCACCAACTTGGGATTTGGCACATTACAAAATTATACTTCATAAATGAAAAATAGAGGCTTTTGCAACAAAAATTGAGGGACTTTATTGCCCATAGACTTACATTTCAAGAAACATTTATTAAAATAAATTTTATAGAAAGAAGGAAAATTATGGATATCAAAAACTCAGATCTACATAAAGAAGGGAAAGTATAGATCCTTGCAAATTTTGAGAACCTTTCCATAGTTTATTTCTGCACAAACAATCAAGAGCTCCATCTGTCCTTGCCAGGATTGAGAGATTCCCATAAGATATCAGACTGATCCACAATCTTGATTGGATGCACAAGCTTACAAATCTTTTGCAATTACCAGCTATAAACTTTACTGAAAGGTCTTTCTTCTGGCAGGATAGGCTAATATTTAAAAGATTACATAAAATACTGCCCCTTTTTCTGATATTTAGCAATCCTACTGCCACCATCTATGTTAATCTATGTTACATTATAATTATAATTAAAATATAATAAAATACAGTCAAAAATTAACACTAAATAAATCAGAATCCCAGCAAGGTTTTCAAAATGGAAGTTGATAATCTGACTATAAAATTTGTATGACATGCAAAAGGCCAACAAATGACATTCTTAAAGAAGAATTAAATAAGAGAAAGTATTATACAGATACCAAAACTTAATATAAAGCAATAAGAAGACAGTAAGAGTGAAACAAGAATAGAAAATAAACCAATAGAAAAGATGTGTTCAAAAACAGACACATGCGTAAGAGGACACATCGTCTATGACAAAGGAAGTACTAAAGATTAGTGATAAAAATTAGTGATGGTGTTAGGTCAATTGCACAACCATATGTAAAATGTAAATCTTGAGATCTGTCTTATACCACCTACAAAAATCTATTCCTGAAAGAATTAGCTTGGAATTGTAAAAAGTAAATATTTCATAAGATAAATTATTTTTATGACCTTGAGGTAGGAGAGGTAGGAAATGATTTCTTCATTTTTTTAAAGATTTATCTACTTATTTGAAAAAAAGGAGGGGCAGAGGGAGAGAAGTAGACTCCCTATTAAGCATGCGGAACCCACACAGGGCTCAATCCCATGACCCCGAGATCATGACCTGAGCCAAAACCCAGAATTGTATGCTTTTTTTAAAAAGATTTTATTTATTTTGAGAGAGAGAGAGAAAGAGAGAGGCATGAGGTGAGGAGGGGCAGAGGGAGAGAGAGAATCTCAAGCAGATCTAAAGTCTGAGTGCTGAGTGCTGAGTGCAGAGTCCAATGCAGGGCTTGATCTCACAACCCTGAGACCATGACCTAAACTGAATTCATGAGTTGGATACTTAAATAATTTAACCACCCAAGCACCCTAGAAATGACCTCTTGAACAGATTATAAAAAGCAATAGCTATAAAGGAGGAGATTGATAGACTAGACTACATTCAAATCAAGGATTATTTAATCAAAAAGACCATGGTGAGAGTGAAGAGGCAAGTAACAGTGTGAGTAAATATATGCAACATATATAACTGACAAAGGTCTCACATTCAGAATACGTAAAAACCTCCTAAAACTTAATAAGAAAAAGTCAAATGATCTAAGAGAAAAATGAATAGAAGATCTGAGAGGGTAACTTACAAAAGAAAGTATGTAAGTGGTATTTACTTTCATTAATAAATATATCAGAGCAAATAAAAATCACAATAATGAGGCACCACCACACATACAACACTAACTAAAATTGAAGAGACTGACAACCCCTCAGTATTTACATGGATGCAGAGCAACAACTCATTTGCTACAGGAGGAGGCACACTGAGTTTGGTGGTGTATACTAGATCTAAAAATGAGCATACCCTGGGATAGCTGGGAAGATGACAAGAGTAGGAGGACCCTAAGCACACCTAAACCCATAGATAATACTAAATAACACTTGCATCAATGTAAATAGCCCAGAAAATGACTCCAAGACTGGCAAAACAAACCCCACTAAACTAAGTGTAGAAGAGAGGCCACATGGAAGAGCCTAGAAAGGGCAGAGACACAGTTCCTAAACAGTCCTTTGGGATTATCCACAGTGGGAAGGGATGTCACGGGTAAAGAGAGGAGAGAGAAACAGGCTCTCACAATGGGGAACCTGAAAGGGCAAGACAAATCACCATAATATTTGGCTTTGAAAACCAGAGGGGCCAAATTTTATAAGTACTTATAATCAGTGAGACTTTAACCTGGGATTTTAAAAAATCAGTGGGCTTGGCTCTGGGAGAGGTGGGAGGTCCATAGGAAAGAATCCCAACGTTAAAGAGACAACACAACAAATAGTCCCACAAGATACAGCATAGAAGTAGCAGCTTGAAAAAACGTGTGAGGCATGTGGGTGAGAGAGTTGTTTACTCATCTCAGAGCACGTCCTAGAGGGATTAGGTCACTGGCAGAATCCTGCAGGGACAAAGGAAATGGCAGGCACCATTTCAGTCCCCATGTCTCCCAGCATAAACACACAGCCAACTCAATACCTAACTTGATTAACAATGTGCCCCACTCCCTCCATCCAGGTTGGCCTCTGTCCCAGCACTGCAGATACCCTCTCCTAGAAGACAAGTGTGAAGGCCTTGCAAATCAGCATGCATCCTGCTTCCGTGCACACTGCAGATCTGTCTCCTCCAATATGCTCTTGGTCACAGACCAACCAAAGCAGTATCACAAAACTGGCAATGTGCAAGCAGCCTTGACAAGAGCCAGCACCACTCCATACTGAGTCCTGCCCAAGGGAAAGTGAAAGATAACTACACACAACAGTAAGACCACCCAACCCAGAAGTGGGGTGGTAGCAAACAGCTGGTCTGAATGTAGCCCCACCCACCACTGAAAGCTTCTCAGGGGAAAACGCTCTGCAATTTTGTGCTATTACATCTCTGACAAACAACTGGGCTGACTCAACTTCAGCCCCAGGTGGCCCCAGACTAGCCTACCAACACCACAGGGACTGAAACCTGCCCACAACAAGCAAAGAGAGCCATTACAGAAAACTGGACTAAAGGAAAAATGGCTCAGCCATAACATCAGGGTACATGCAACACACATAGGAAACAAGCCTGGAGTGCCATGTTCTGGTGAACAAGGGACAGGACACTGCAGAGCACCATAGGACCTCTTCTTCATAAGGACACTACTTTCAAGAAAAAGAGACATAGCTAACTTTCTTAATACCGAGAAACATACATAGAGAGTTAGACAAAATGAGGAGACAGAAAAAATATCAAAGAAGAGGACAAAATCACAGCAAGAGAGCTAAATGAAATAGGGATGAGTAATATGCCTGATAGAGAATTTAAAGTAATGATCATGAAGATACTGGGTTTGAGAAAAGAGTGGAGGACATCAGTGAGACACTCACCAAACAGATAAAGAAGAACCAATCAGAGATGAAGAGCAAAATAAATGGAGTTCAAAGTACACTAGATAGGATAAATACCAGACTAGAGGAAGCAGAAGAATGAATTAATGGCCTCAGGACAGAGTGATGAAAAATAAGCAAACTGAGCAGGTGAAAAAAAAAAAAAGAAAGAAATTAGGCAAAGTGAGAATAGACTTAGGGAATCCAGTGACACCATGAAGCATAATGACATTGACATTATAGAGATCCTAGAAGGAGAAGAGAGAGAAAAGGGAGCAGAAAATTTATTTGAGGAAATAATAGCTGAACACTTCCTGAATATGGGGAAGGAAATAGAAATCCAGACTGAGAAGGCACAGAGATGGCTCAATAAAATCAACCAAAAGAGGTCCACATCAAGACACACAGTAATTAAAACTGCTAAAAGGTAGTAGTAAAGAGAGAATGTTTTAAAGCAACAAGAGAAAACAGTCCCATACAATGGAAACCCTGTTAGGTTGTCAGCCTGATTATTTTTAAAGAGTTTATTTTTTTATTTATTTGAGAGAGATACAGATAGGAGAGGGAGCAGGAGTGGGGAGGAGAGAGAGAGAAGTGGGTCCCCTGCTGAGCAGGGAACCCGATGCAGGATTCCATCCCAGGACCCTGGGATCATGACCTTAGCTGAAGGCAGATGCTTAATGACTGAGCCACCCTGTAAGCCTGATTTTTCAGCAGAAAATTTGCAAGTCAGAAATGAGTGGCATGATATATTCAAAATGCTGAAAAAAGAAAAAAACAAACAAACCACCTTGCAACTTAAAATTAGTGTATCCATCAAAGCTATCATTCAGAATAGAAGGAGAAATAAAGAATTTCCCAGATAAAAATTGAATGAATTCACGACACTAAAACAATCGAACAAGAAATGTTGAAGGTGACTCTTCTAGTGGGAAGGAAAGGTCATAAGTTAGGAAAAGCAGGAAGCACAAAAGCAGTAAAAGTAAGCATATTTGTAAAAATTAATCAAAGGACTCACAAAAGAAAAGGATGTAAAGAACAGCATTAAATACCTAAAACATGACAGGGAGATGAGGCAAAAATGGGTTCAAACTTAAGCAAACATCAACTTAATATAGACTGCTCTATGCAGATGTTATATACAAACCTCTTGGTAATGCAAAATCAAAGAACAGTAATAGATATACAAAAAGTAAGAAGAGAAAAATCCAAGTAAATCACTAAAAAGAGGAAAATTATTGTGAGAGAAGAGAACAAGGAAGAAAGGAACAAAGAAGATCTATAAAAAAACCATAAACCAAGCAACAAAATGGTAGGAAGTATATACATGCAAATAATTATTTTGAATGTAAATAAACTAAATGTATCAATCAAAAGACACAGGGTGATGGAATGGATAACAAAGGAAAAAACACCTACATGCTGCCTACAAGAGACTCATTTCATATACCTAAAGATACACACAAATTGAAAGTAAAGGATGGACAAATATTCATCATGCAAATAAGTGTGAAAAGAAAGCCGCAGTAGAGAATCTTACATTGAATGAAACAGACTTTAAAACAAAGATGATGGGGCACCTGGTTGGCTCAGTGGGTTAAAGCCTCTGCCTTCGGCTCATGTCATGATCCCAGGGTCCTGAGATCGAGCCCCGCATCGAGCTTTCTGCTCGGCAGGGAGCCTGCTTCCTCCTCTCTCTCTGCCTGCCTCTCTGCCTACTTGTAATCTCTGTCTGTCAAATAAATAAATAAAATCTTTAAAAAAATTAAAAAATAAAACAAAGATGATAATAAGAGACAAAATAGGGCACTACTTGATAATATAGAGGAAAACACAACAAGAAGGTATAGCAAATGTAAATATTTATGCACTCAACACAAGAATAAACAAATGCATTATATGATTAATAACAAACATAAAGGTAGTAATTGATAATAAAACGATTATAGTGGAGGGATTTAACACCCCAGTTACATAACTGGAGAGGTCATCCAAACAGAAATTCAACATGGAAACAGGGAACTGAATCACACATTGGACCGGTGGATTTAACAGATACACTCAGAATATTTCATGCTAAAACAGCAGAATACACATTCTTTTCAAGTGCACATAGAATATTCTCCAGAATATATCACATATTAGCCCACAAAATAAGTCTCAACAAATTAAAAAATATCAGTCATACCATGCATATTTCCTGACCATAATGCTATGAAACTAGAAATCAACCACAAGAAAAAAAATCTAGAAAGAGCACAGACATATCAAGGTTAAATAACATGCTATGAAACAATGAATGAATCAACCAAGAAATCAAAGAGGAAATAAAAAATTACATGGAGACAAAGAAAATGAAAACACAATGGTCCAAAATCGTTAGGATGCAGCAAAAGATGTTCTGAGAGGGAAGTTTATAGCAATACAGGCATACCTCAAGAAGCAATAAAAATCTCAAATAAACAACCTAATCTTACAATCTAGAAAAAGAAGAACAAAATTGAAAACAAATAGAAGAAAGGAAACTGTCAAGATTAGACCAGAAATAAACAAAATAGAAACTGAAAACAAACAAACAAACAAACAAAACAATAGCACAGATCAATGAAACCAGGAGCTGGTTCTTTGAAAAGTTCAACAAAATTGATAAAACTTTGGCCAGATTCATCACAAAAAAAAAAAGAAAGAAAGAAAGAAAGAAAGAGGGAGAGACAGAGACACAGAGAGATGAGAAAGAGAAAGAAAATCAGAATGAAAGAGAAGAAATAACAACCAACACAACAGAAATACAAAGGATTATAAGAGAATATTATGAAAAATTACATGTCTAGACATTGGACAACCTAGAAGAAGTGGGTAAATTTCTAGAAACATACAACCTCCTTAAACTGAATCAGGAAGAGATAGAAAATTGGAATAGATCAATTTCCAGCAATGAAAGAATAAGTAATTAAAAAACTTCCAACAAAGTTCAGAACCAGAGGGATTCATAAGTGAATTCACAAGTGAATTCAAATATTTCAATACTTGCAAATCAAACAACATGATACATCACATCAATAAAAGAAAGAACACAAATCATATGATCGATTTAATAGATGCAGAAAAAAAATTTGAAAAAATACATCCAATTATGATAGAAAGCTTGTAGGTTTAGAGGAAACATATCTCAAAAAAGTCTATACATGAAAAACACATCACTTACCTCATACTCAATGGTGAAAAACAGAAAAATTTCCCTCTAAGCTCAGGAACAACAGAAGTATGTGCATTCTCACCACTCATTCAACATAGTACTGAAAGTTATACCCAAGCAATCAGACAACAAAAAGAAATAAGAGGGGTATAATTGGTGAGGAAGAAATAGAACTTTCACCATTTAACAAAGGACATGATACTATATATAAAAAACCCTAAAGATGTCACAAAAAAACTACTAGAACAGATAAATGAATTCAGTAAAGTTGCAGGATAAATAAATCAATATAGAGATATCCCCTGCATTTCTATACACTGGTGATGAATCAAAAGAGAAATTAAGAAAACAATCCTATTTACAATTGCCCCAAATTAATAAAATACCTAGGAATAAACTTAACCAAGGAGTTCAAAGACCTGTACTGAGAACTATAAAACACTGATGAAAGAAATTAAAGAAAACAGAAACAAATGGAAGTCATTCCATGCTTATGGATTGGAAGAACAAATATTGTTAAAATGTCCATACCACCCAAAGCAATCTAGAGATTTAATGCAACTCCTATCACAATGCCAACGGTATTTTTCACAGAACAAACCTAAAATTTGTTTGGAATTCCTACAGACCCCAAATAATCAAAGCAATCATGAAAAAAAAAATAAATAAAACAAAGCTGGAGGTAACACAATTTCAGTTTCAAACTATATTATAAAGCTGTAGTCATCAAAATAGTATGGTACTGGCACAAAAACAGAGAAGATCAATAGAACAGAATGGAAAGCCTAGAAATAAATCTATAATTATATGGTAAATTGATTTATGACAAAGGAGGCAACAATATACAATGGAAAAAGATAGCCTCTTCAACAAATGGTTTTTGGAAAACTGGACAGCTACACGCAAAAGAATGAAACTGGACCACTTTCTTACACCATCACAAAGATAAACTCAAAATGGAGTAAAGACCTATTTGTGAGCTCTGAAACCGTAAAAACCCTAGAAGAGAACACAGGCAATAATTTCTCTGATATTGGCCATTGTAACTTCTTTTCTAGATATGTCTCCTGAGGCAAGGGAAGCTAAAGCAAAATAAAATATTGGGACTATATCAAAACAAACAAAAAAACTGCTACACAGCAAAGAAAACAATACAATTAAAAGATAACCTACCGAATAGGTAAAGATATTTGCAAATGACATATCTGATAAAGGCTTAGTATCCAAAATATACAAAGAACTATACAACTCAACAACAAATAATCCAACTTAAAATGGGCAGAAGACAGGAACAGCCATTTCTCCAAAGATGACATCCAAAGGGCTAACAGATACATGATAAAATGCTCAACATCACTCATCATCAGGGAAATGCAAATCAAAATCACAATTACACCTCACACCTGTCAGAATGCCTAACGTCAAAAAATAAGAAATGGTGTTGGCAAGCACATGGAGAGAAAAGTACTCTCATCTACTGTTAGGAGGAATGTAAACTGGTATAGCCACTGTGGAAGACAGTATGAAGGTTCCTTAAAAAATTAAAAATAGAACTACCTATGATCCATAATTCTACTTCTGGTATTTATCTAAAGAATATGAAAACCCTAACTTGAAAGGATCTATTCACCCCTATGTTTATTGGAGCATTATTTACAATAGCAAAATTATGGA
>NW_022631661.1:0-37557 GCF_010015895.1 Lontra canadensis
ACAGAGGAGAGGAGGGGAGAGGATAGCAGAGGAGACAGAGGAGAGGAAGGGAAATGAGGGGAAAGGAGAGAAGAAAGAAGGGAATCTCCCAGAATTGAAGGACTTGAATTTATAGAGTTCAAGGACCTAACCAAGTGTCCAGCCCAATGGATGAAAACAACTTTGTGAAATTTTAGAACACCAACTACAAAAAAAGCAGGGGCAGGGGTACCTGGGTGGTTCAGTTGGTTAAGAGTCTGCCCTTGGGGGCGCCTGGTGGCTCAGTTGGTTGAGCGACTGCCTTCGGCTCAGGTCATGATCCTGGACTTCCAGGATCGAGTCCCACATGGGGCTCCCAGCTCCTTAGGGAGTCTGCTTCTCCCTCTGACCTTCTCCTCTCTCATGCTTTCTCTCACTCATTCTCTCTCAAATAAATAAATAAAATCTTTAAAAAAATTAAAAAAAAAAAAAAAGACTCTGCCCTTGGCTAGAATCATGATCTCAGGATCCTGGATGGAGCCCCGTGTTGGGCTCCCTGCTCAGCAGAATGTCTGCTTCTTCCTCTCCCTCTCCCCCTGCCCCTTGCTCATGCATTCTCTTTCTCTCTCTCTCTCTCTCAAATAAATAAATAAATCTTTCTTTTAAAAAAAAATCCTACAAGTTTACAAAGATCAGAATGGCTTTGGAGTTTTCCACAGCACTATTTATTGGAAGCCTGAAGATAATGGTGAATGCCTTCAACATTCTGAAGGTAAGTACTAAAGACCTAGGATTGGGCCACTGTGCAAAGTAGCAATCAACTAGGAAGGGCAAAGAGAGATATTTTCAGATATGACAGATCCCAAGACATTTGCTTCCCATCTACGCCTCTCCAAGAAGCTACTAGAGGACACATGCCCCCAAACCAGGAAACAAACTAAGACTTACAGAAGAAATGGGACATGGGAGATCCACCATGAAAGACAGATTACCCTGGTCAAGGACGGGCCCAGAACAACAGCTGTTTACACCCCACACCAAGGGGCTGGGAAAGGGAGGGAGCACAGACATCCCCAGTAGATTCATGGTTAAAACATAATGATTAAAATTGAAAAAAAAAATTACAAGGTAGCAATAGAAGTTTAGACATTATTTAGAGACATGGAAATAAATACCCAAATCATCAGAGCTGAGAATGATGGTCCCCAGGGAGGGACATGTGGTGCAGAAGGACGGGGGACTGCTGTGTTTCATAGCCAAGCCCATAAAACAGTTTGACCATGTCTATGTATAACTTTGATTAGAATAAAATCTAAAAGATAAAATGATAGAAATAATATCGACCCTCACCATTCTATCAGGTGGAAAGAGTGGAAAGTGCCATACAAGGAGAAGGTATTTCCCAGCTAATGAGACAGGAGAACAATAGCATGGGTCAGTATTTATAATCTGGTTGATATTTTGAAATGTCACCGCTTTGTCATGTATGCTCAATCTTCTGAACTGTTTGTGCTTATTTAGCATAAGTTTTTCCAAAATCGAGGAAACATTCACACTACACACACACACACACACACACACACACACACCAATCTAAGAATAGCCAAGGCAACCAAACAACTGGATAACAAAATGGCAGGGGACTTGCTTTGCCAGATATTAAGATTTTACAGAAAATGGCATTAATTAGGTGTGCTGTTGACACTGCAGAAATAAGCCAATAGAAACAACTGGAGGGCCCAGAGATATACCAGTACACAAATGGAACCCCAACATGTGGCCAACATTGGACATATTCATCACCCGCCATATGTAAATGCAGTTGGGGTGATTGGTTATCTACATTGAAAAACTGACCTTGAATATAATGTTGATTTTGTTAAGGGAGAAGGCTATAAAAATAGAAAACCATTAAGATTTAAGTATTTATATGCCTAATGAGAGCCAGGTAAAAACAGAAAAGCCAACAAAACCTCACTCTGGGAGGCCTGTGGTTGACAGACTTGGGGGACAACCAGTTGACAGACTAGGGGGACAACACCCAGCTGAGGACACCCATTGGAGGCCAGCGCACTGGTGAGGAGAAGAGACAATGTGCATTTAAATAAAAGGTGGGGGATGCTAGAGAGAGGAATGTGTCCTCCAGACATCTCTAAGGGATACTTGCTAAGAGCTAGTTAACTAACCAAACGGGGTGACCAGAGAGAAGAAGAGTCAGAGGACTCCCCAGGTACGTAGCCTGCAGATGGGAAGGGTGTGCCAATATTAATAATTAATAAGTCATACTGGATTAACAACTGATCTAGGTTGCAGTCGAATGCTCTAACACTGAGCTATACCCCCACCTGATCTAGGTTGGATACAATTATTTCCACTGTGGATATGTTTAGATCTAAGACTGCGACAGAACTTGCCAGTGGAGGGGGTGCCTGCATGGCTCAGTCAGTTAAGCATCTGACTCTTGATTTCCACTCAGGTCATGATCTCAGGGTCATGGAATTCAGCCCCGCTCCAGGCTCCACACTAGATGTGGAGTCTGCTTAAGATTCTCTCTCTTCTCTCTCCCTCTTCCACTGTCCTTCCCAGCGCCCCCTCCCCGCCCCCCGCAAAAATAAAAAGAACTCAAGAATTCATAGGTGGAGTTGGCTAGTAAGCAGAGGTAAATGCAGGGCTGTATTTCAAGAGAGAAGGGGAGCTGGAAACAGAGTGAAAAAGGCCTTAGTGGATGGTGTGTTCAGACCCCTGCCACTTGCTACTATGACCCTCTCCTCCCTTCCCATCACGGACTTGTAGTCATGGACTGCAGCTGCTTCCTGTTTCCTAGCTGGGCTGTAAATCCTGGGAGGTGGAGGCTGTGTCTTGTTTTCCTCTGTATCCCTAGCGGCTGGCACATACTAGGTCCTTTATTGAGGACCTAGCAAAAGGAAGATGATCAAGGACAGAACCTTTGGGAGCTCTAAAACCTCTAAGACAGGCAACAAGAGAAGGCCATGGAAGGAGCTATCAAAGTAACCACTAGAGAAAGAACCACAGGATGTACATTCCCAGAAGCCAAATGGAGAGATGATGTCCAGTGTGGGGTGGGGCCAAGCGGCCAAGAGGTCCCTGTCCTGGATAGGTTTTCTGTGGGCCCCAACCCAGCTCTTTCTAGAGAAGCTTCCCAGTCCATAGTCCAGGAGCCACATTACTCTCCCTTCCCATGGAGGCCAATGAGACCAAAGATGGATGCTTGACCCAAAGCTGTGTCTGTCCATCGGGTAGCTAGTGGTTGGGGGGGGGGGGGGCGGGGGGGAGCATGTTTCCAGAGAAAATGGAGAGCAAAGTCAGCACTTGATGAGCCAAAGCCCCATGACATTTATGAGGGAGCAGGGCCTCTGGGTCAGCAGAAGAAGCTTATAGCAGAGGAAGGGGAGGCAGCCCACATCCAGTGTCGAGCTCCAGCCTCCACATGACATTCCCTGACCTTAGATGGGATCCCGTAAACCTCCTTTATTCTTGAACTAGTTCGAGTGGGTTTTGATCCGCCTGGCTCCAACCAGACTGTCTTTAAACTGTATCTATTACATAGATAACAAGTTTAAGGGAGATCAAATGTCTCCAGACTTAAGAAACTCTTTCTCTTGACTGGAGATTGTTGACAACCCCCTGCTCGTATTAAAAATATAATCTTCAGGGCCCCTGGGTGGCTCAGTCGGTTAAGCATCTGCCTTTGGCTCGGGTCATGATCTCAGGAACCTGGGATGGAGCCTCAAATCGGGCTCCCTGCTCAGCAGCAAGTCAGTCTGCTTCTCCCTCTCCCTCCATGATCTCTCTCGCTCTCGCTCTTAAATAAATAAATAAAATCTTTATAAATAAATAAATAAATAAAATGTAACCTTCATTTGCATTTGGAACATCCCTGTTTAGAATTTTGAAGTTAAAAGGAGACTTAGAATTAGCCAGCCGGGGAAGGAATCGATCGCCTGCTGCTGTATGCCATTAAGTGGCCGAGAAAGGACTTTATTCCAGGACCCCTGGCTCCCAATCGTTAGTATTTGTCACAACTAACTGTAGGCTGTTTGGCCCCCTCTAGGCTCAGGGAAACAAGGGACCATCGGCCCCAGCAGCCCTCCCAATCCAACGCTGGGAGGCAGTGTGCAGCCCCAGGGGCTGGTTTTCGACCAGGAAGGCGGCTGAAGCGAACTCAGGCCCGCGAGGATGGCTGAGAACCACCCCTCCACCCGAGCCCAGTGCCATGTGGGATTCTGTTCGTGGAAGCCTCGTGTTCCTTTTGTGTGTTCTTTAAAAGCCACATCTGGTGCTCACCTGAGAGCCAGCACTTCTGTGCTGGATAAAAGAGACGGGACTGTGTGTGCTCAGGGTTTGGGACTTCTCTGAAAGGAGGAGTCCCAGCCCTCCCAAACCGGCACAGGACGTCCGGCCCCGCTTGGCCTCCTCCTCCACACTGGAGAGTGCCAATCGAAACACTGTCTCCTGCCAAGACTCTAGGACCCTGTTTTCGGATCCAGGCCCGGGGGCAAGAGGGAGATCTCGTGCCAACTTTCCCAAAGCCCGGCTCCTTCTAGGCTCTTGTCCTGGAAGTGTTCTGGCCTCTTCTTTGGAAAGGGGACATCAGTCTTCAGATGGTTCCTGACCCTCCTCCAGCTTGTCTTGCTCTCTCCAGCCCAGAAAGTCTGGTTTGCAGCATCTGGAAAAAGCATTTGCCGGTTTGGTTGTGGTTTGCCCGAGCCGCTGAGCCCCTGAGCCAGTCCAAGTGCCACGTCCTCCACCAACGGCCCCCCTGAGGGCTCCTCCATTCAGGAAAGGTGACAGGGACTCCCACTTGTACACTTGCCTCGTGCTGTCCTTCCCTTGTTCTTTGGACTCAAAAATGTTCGTTTTTGTGGAATGAGTGGGGAAAAAAGCTTGTCGGAAATTCTTTTTCCAACAGTCTTTATGACCACGCTTGACAGACGAGGAAAAGGCCTGAATGAAGTTTTCCTGCATAATAATTCACTGGGCCTGCGTCAGATTGGTCTGCCTTGTTATGCCATTTATCTTCCCAACCTTCTTAGAAAGGGGCAGGGGAATAAACCTCCTGTCTGTTCTCTATGTGGAAAAACTGAGGCCCAGGGAAGCTACAGAGACTCACAGCTGTAGGAAAAGAGCCAGTAAAGGCCACAAAGCTGGGCCAGTGTGAGGAAAGGCATGCTGGCAGGGTAGACTTTTCCTGACTTCAGGGAGTGATATAGCTGTTAGGCACTGGAAACACCACGGGTGGGGAACAGGGAGGGCAGAGGAACTGGTCCCTTTGCAAAATTAATTTGAGTGACCCCCATTTAAACAGGCACCCCAAATTCCAAGCCGAGTACTCTTATCCTGGTGCCACCAGACAGGGCACAAATGACCCCACTTCAGAAGGATTCCCTAATTCCTCAGTCATCACCATCCTTCCTATCTAAGAACTGTTCTCCCAAGCCCAGTCTGAGCCACCACCTCATTCTTTACTGTTCTCAAATTCATGGCAGCCTTCTCTTGGCTAGATTACTAGTTGCTTCTCCAAGGCAGGGATTTTGCCCGAGACTTTGGAAACCCCAATCTCACTGGATTTCCTCATTGTTTGCCAAATGACGGGGTCATGAACTCCACCCCAGGGACAGGATCAAAGAAAACAGTCATTTGGGACTCGGGAGAAATCTTCCTCGTTTTTTGTAAGAACTGATCAGGAGGAAGAAATTCAACCATCTGAAATGACTTGGTAAAGAAGTTTGACCTCTTCTTCAAGTCATGGAAGGTGGCTGTGCTGTTAGCTTTACACATAGAGAATGGATCTGGGGTGAACCCCAGTGCAACTGACCCAGGCTAACACCGTCCATAGGGAGATTTCTCTTTTTTCTGTTCCACAGTTAGATACTATGTTCTTTAGCTAGTACACATGTATATTATGTCTCACCTAGACTACAAGCCCTCCTATAGGCAGGGATAGCTTACAGTTCTTTTGGACACTATAAGACAGTGTTAGACACATAACTAACATGTTCACACTAATGAACCTGAATATCCAGTCAAAAGAAGAGCACATAACCCAAGCTGGAGAAATGAGAATGGACCATTTTCTAGGTAGAGAGATGAAATGTATAGCCCCATGGTAGTTCCTGCCAATCAACTGAAAGGTTGTAACCAAACAACTTAGGCTCCCTATGACCAGTTCATGTCTTTATGGGGGCTGTCAGATCTCTCAGGGAACTTCTACCTATCTCTATATCATGCACAGAGATATCTGCCTTGTTCTGGAAGTTTCCATCTGTGCCTAGGCCCATTACCCCATAATCACCAGAACAGAACTTGAGAAGCTCCTTCCCACCTTCACATTCCTGCTGTATGCCATTAAGCTCCTGTTCTGGAAGTTTCCATCTGTGCCTAGGCCCATTACCCCATAATCACCAGAACAGAACTTGAGAAGCTCCTTCCCACCTTCACATTCCAGCCTCATACTCCAATCTCCACTTCCTTGGCAATACCCATATTAAACACCATAAGTACCACCCAGAATCCGAGCACCATGACTTTGGTCCCATCAGTGACCTTGAGCAAGTGATTTCCTCTCATTGTTTGTAAAACAAAGGAATCCACTAACTGGTCTCCGAAACACTAGAATGACAGATGGTGTGTTGGTTTGGTTACTGCTTGGTCAGTTTTCTTGTCTGTGTGTCTTGGTCCTGCGTGGCCATCTCTACCTGGAGGGGACAAACAATGATCCACATGAAGTCCCCCCTAACTGGAGAATGACTATAAGGCTCGCTCCAGGGAGGCCTGGGGTGGGCTAATGGCTGACCAAAGGAGGTGTGAAATGACTTTGAAGTCTCTTACTTCCCTTCATGTAAATTTTGCATTCTTTTCTATATTATCACTAAGTTTTTTACAATAGAAATCTTCATCCCCCCGTCTTAGAACAAAGTGATCCTCCAGCAAAGTATTTCATGCTGAAGTTGTCGGAGCTGAAACACCTGTCTTCAGGCGTTTTCACGGACACCAGAGCTTCCAGGGCTAAAAATTTGTTTTTTGATCCAACCAGAGCACCTTTTTTGTTAAAATGCCCATTCCCTTGGGAAGAGCCTGAAAGTTGGGACAAAGTAAGACAAGGGTAAGTTTCTATATTTGGATCTGGAAAACCAATCCCAACAAAACAGCTCTGGCTATTAGAGGAGCTGGTAAGAACAGCAGAGGACATTGGTCAACCTTAATCAGGGCAATGGCATGAATCGACCATGTCCTCCAGAATAAGGACACAGTTCTGCGGGTGCCAACCCCAAGCATGTCCCCCGGAAAGCTGCCTTCAGAGGAAGAACCATCCCTCAGTGGGACTTGGTCTACCACACCATGGTAGAGACAGAGGTCGTAGACGGGCATCTCACAAAGATCAGGTAGAGAGACCAGAAAAGACAGTAGACTGGAGGATACTCCCAGTTGTCACAGGGATGATTTTTCTTTTTTTTTAATTTGTGTAGCCCCAGAGGGCAGGACCCAGAGAAGTGCTCACCTGTTTTAGCTTTGAGCCCAAGAGAGGGGACGTAGAACCTTGTGCAATGGACCTGGGCTGCCTCAGTAGGAAGTGAGAGCCTTGGTCCCAGGAGAGTAGAGGCAGGAGCTAGATGGCCGCTGGGTGATGGCATTCTGTGACAGGGTGAGGTGCACACGGAGATGTGGCTCCTAGGTCCCTCTGAGGAAGGACTCACTGTGCAGCTGTGTAGAGTGTGACCCCCGGCTGGCCTCCAGACTCAACTCTTCCGGGTCGGCCTCAACTTCGGGGAGCCTCGTCCCCTGGGCCCAGACACAGAGAAGAGGGGGTGTAAAGGCTTGGACTTCTGGGCCTGTTCACGTCAGGGCTCGGTTGCCCGAGGCTCTGCTGGGTCTGCATCACTGTTCCACATGTTCCTCTGCCCCTCAAACTCCGTATCAGCCTCCACTTCTGGAAAAGCCAACTGAGACAAAAGGATACGACATGAGGTAAGTCAGGGGATCACACTCTTCTCACTCACAGCCACGCATGAGTGAATTCACTGAATGAGTTACAGAGGACGAGTGAAGACAGGTGTAGCCTCAGGAAGTAGGGAGGGAAAAAGTTGCAGGCCAAGGAGGTAAAGAGCCAGTGGGTCGAACTGCACCCTTTAAATGGCTGAATTGGGTGGTGGGTGAATTCTAGCTCAGGAAAAGTGCTTTTTAGAGAGAGATGACAGAATTGCTCTAAGATGGCCGGTTCCTGCCAGGGCTGTGCTAGAAGACTTCCGCCTTGTAGCCGAACACCAGGAATATTCCTTGGCAAGGCTCTGAGCCCCAGAGCAGATTGGGCACACCTGGGGCATGGCTCCTGGAGGCATCAGTAGCACCACCTTCTTCCCTATGCTCAGGGTGCCAAGGAGAAGCCCTCCTGCCAGCCAGATCCACACACGCCATTTTGTTCTCCTAGAATCCGGGGCAGCAGACATTTTCTATAAAGGGCCCAATAGTAAATATTTTCGGTTTGGTAGGCAACATGGTCTCTCTTACAACTATTTAACCCAGCTGTAGAAGTACAAAACAGTCACAGACAATACCTAAATGAATGGGCATAGTTGTGTTCCAATAAAACTTTATTGACAAAAATAGGCAATGGCCCAGATCTGGCTCAAGGACTGTAGTTTGCTGACCTCTGTGCTAGACTCCTGGACCAGCCCATTTGAAAATAGTTCCAGGCCATGGAACAGAAAAGTTTTCTCCACTTTAGATCCACTCAGGCATCTTGTTGCTTGTGTCTTCCAGGCCTCACTGGAGAAACAGACCAAATGGTCTGTGTATGTTTGACGTAGACTTTGGTTCACCTGGGAACAGAGACCCATATAAAACATGGTTTCTGCTTAGCCCTGTTGAGTTCTGGAGACATGTAAATAAGCAGATAATTCTCCTTCTGTATGACAAGTGTAAGAAAAATATTTATCTATCTCTATCTCCATCTATCTATCTATCATCTATATGTAGATTTGGGCTAAAACCATCATTGGCCATTGTCACCAGGATTCAGATCCTTAATTTGGGGGCTGAGTCAGTGGGCCTTCAGGGTGCGGTAATGAGGTGGTATCTGTAATCCCTAGCAGCCATGATCTTTGCACGCATACAAGGACTTGACTTTTTCCAATTGATCTTGGAAGCAAGGACAAACATAATTCCAGCTTGTTAAGGAGTCGGATCCCACAGGTACTGCTTTGGTTACATAAGTCACAGTGGTATGTATCCACCAGGAAGGCTGGGTGGTCACGGCCAGGGGCTGGGTGTGGCTTCTGATGCCACATTCCCATTTCCCCGGGCTGCTCTGTATATTTCAGCTTGTGTGCCTGCTTTTTCCTCTGCTGTGCCATGACCTGGAACACCTCAAGTGTCCTCCCTGGCTCTGTCTCTGGGTGCCCTCTGGTGGTCTGTCGCTGGAAAGTCTTGACACCTATTACAGGAGGAAACCCGGCGGGCAGGAAGTGGGAAGGTATGAGAATCAGGGGCAGAGATTTCTACCAGCCTCCTCCGACACAAACTCATACCTCCCCCTAGGGATGCTGGTGTGCAGCATCCAGAGCTTTCCAGAAGGAATCATTTTCACCCCGAATCTGATCCCCTTCGTTCTTTTAATTGGGGTAATTCATATCATCAAACTGCCCAAGAGATGTGGGCATTCTGGACTGTTTATGACACAGAGGGCACCCAAGATCTTCTAAAGGCACTGGGGGCCCCATGGATAAAAAGGCAGCTGCAAATTTTCCTTGTGGGGCCATTTCTCCTTTGCATCTCCCCACCTCCCTCCCCCTCCTGTTCCTTCACCATCTCCCGCAGCTGGGGCCTCAATGGGAAAGGAGGGTCTTCTGTGTGTGACAGGTACTAGAAAAGCCATTTTTGGTCACATGTCTGTTTCAACTGAATAGTTGCTCTGGCTGTAGTTCGCCTGCTCCCCACCCTCCATGGAAGCTGTCCACGTGTTTTCTTTCTCAACCAGAGGGCAGGATCTGTGGCCTGCTCCGCCTAGCTATGCTGCTGCTGTCTGCGACTCTGGCCTTGCCTGTCCTTGGCTGGGCCATCATGTTGGGAAAACTCCACTTTTGTTCTGGGCCCCGTGGGTTTTTTTCAAGGCTGTTCCCCTCCCTTGAGCCTGCTTTTTCAGCTTCATACCACAGCCCCCGCCATCCAAAAAGCTATGGGCACTGGCATTCAAGTGCCTCTCCCAGGGTGACTTGCCTTTTCCGACCTATGTTTCTTTTGGAAAAGGACTTGGTTCTAGGAGTCAAAGATCTGTATTTCCATTCCCGTCCTGCCACCAACGGCCATGTGACTGTGGACAAACCACATTTTTTGCATACAGTAAGGAGACTGGTCTAGGCCAGTGGTTCTCAACTTGGCTGTAGATTAGAATCACCCAGGAAGGTTTTTCTAAGTTACCCTTTGTTGCCTGAGGTCAACCTGAGACTTGGATGTAGCTGGTAGGGGGGCAGGACCCCACCACTAGGACTTTCTATGAACTCTCTAGATAGTTCTTATGCACAGTCAGGTTGAGCTGTTCAGGGGCCTCAATCCAGCAGGTGGGTCAGAGGTTGGGGTGGCCCGGGAAGAGAGGAGTCTCTGAGACCCCCTGAGCACTGTCCTTAACATTGCACTGCTGTGCTGGTCAGCTCTGGACCCAGGAAATACACGCAGAAGGCCATCTGGAGCCAAGAGAAAAGCACAGGGCAGAGGGGTGAAGTAATTTAAGGAAACGTCTCTTTACAAAGCCTCTGTGCCGAGCCCTTTCCGGCCTCCAGAGCAGCGGCACAGCCCCCGTCAGATCTAGGACGATGTAGCAACAGCCAACATCATGTTCTGTAGGCAGTCCGTCCTCTTACTAATGATAGGGCTTAGCCCAAAGGCACAGGACCTGAGTCCCGGCAGGTCTGGACCTGGCTCAGCCCTGAAAGCACCATGTTAACTGGTCCCGGATCCACCCACCCTACCTTCACATCCCCACATTTCCCCCAAGCCTTAGCAAAGCCCTGTAGCCCACTGTCTAACTCTATGACCTCTGGATCCAGGCTCCCGGGGTTCAAATCCCAGCTCTACTGCTTACCATCTGTGTAACCTCAGACAAGTTACTTAACCCCCCTGTGCCTCATTTTCTTGTCTGTAAAATGGGGCTAATCACAACGTCCAGCTGTTAGGGTTGTTTTGAAAATTAAATAGGCTGGCATCAGAGCAGCCTGTGGCTCTTAGAATCTGCTCAATAAAAGTATTCTCTCCTGAGTCGGGAAAAACCTCCACTGTAGTGGAATGGGAATGTGAGGCCCTGGCTTTTCAGCCCAGTTCCACCTTTATCCAGCTGTGTGTTCTGGGATAGGTGACCTCCCTTCTCTGTGCCTAGCACCCTCTACTCAAAAATGAGGGGTAGGACTAATTCCCTTACTCTAAACTCCTCCATGGATCCCCACTGACCTCATGGATCCCCACTGACCTCATCCCAGGTCCCTCTCTTGGCCTGAAATGCCCTTGGTGCCCCCAGGCCATGCCACCCTTCTCTCTAGCCGAGATTCACACAACATCCAAGGTGGTCATGGCTAATGAGTATCTCTAAGGCAGCATCATGGGTCCCTCCTTTGCTCAGAGGCTTCCTAGGGCTCCTTGTGCCATTGGAGTAAAACCAAAGGCATAGCCTACATGGCCCCACAATCTTACCTCAGCACCTACCCCGCCCCTCTCCACCCCTGCCCACACCCAGCTTTCTGGCTTCTTGGTGGTTCCCAAGATGCCAGCATCCTCTGCCTTGGGGCCTTGACACTTGATAGTTCCTCTGCCTGGAACCTTTAGTCTGAGAGCCAACCAGCTCGGCCTCACCTTCCTCGAGTCTCTGTTCAAGCGTCCAGAGATGCTATAATAAATACTAAATAATGAAGTCAGGGCTAATGACATAAGACACAGGCAAGGGACACATACGTGAAATAGTACAGAGCAAAATGGGGACAAAGCATGTGATCACAGCAGATACGATTGTGTTAACTCTAGGAGACAACTGAGGGGCTTCAAGAGCCCCGGGGGTTGGGGGATCGGGGTGGTCTGCAGCCCAAAGCTGAGAGCTTTGAGCTAAGGGAGAGGCCTTCTGTCAACAGCAAGCTGCCCATCTCCCTGCTGTACTTTTCTCAACAGCCTGACATCCATAACTGACTGTGTATTAGGTTACAGTCTGTCTTCCCTTCTGCAAGAGAAGCACCGAGAAAGCAGGAGCTTGGTTTGGTGACTGCTCTGTCCCCAGCTCTTACGCCTGCCTGTGCGGGGCACACAGTGGGTATGCATCCATTGAAGAAGGACGCCCGCTGCCTGCTGGAGGGAGTTGTGTTGTTGCAAAGAACTTCCAGGAAATACATATCCTCACCTAAAAGAATGAGCCTCTTTTATAGGTGATGCCAGGCATAGAAGCAGATGGGTGGGAAGATATTTTAGGAGCAGTAGGAACATTCTTGGCCCAGGTCTTCAGACCTGGACTCTGGGACAATACCCCTCACTGGTAAAGCCCAGAACAGAAGAGCTTGGAAAACCATTTAGCTCAGTCCCCGTCTCCCCAGAGGACCCAAGCCTGAGTTTAGGCCTCCTGGCTTGTCCTGTCGCAAACGCCTCGACAAAGGAGCTGGCATCGAGGCTCGCCATCCCCACTCCTGCCCCCCAGGATGCCTCTGGACACCTGGGAAGCCGCAGGCCCCTGGCAGCCACCTGGGGTCTCCTGAGGGGGGTGGGGGCAGGTAGGACCCTTCTTTTACTTTTTGCTTCTCACCGCATGATTCGAACGTGTGGCAGCTTCCAAAACATAGCCACGTGGTTTGATGGCAGATCTCTGGGGGAAGATGCTGTTCTTTAATTGTCCTCGTGGCTGTTCTGAAAATAGAGTCCTTTTTATTCAAAGCTTAATGCACTTAATGTTCCCAATATAAATGAATAATCGAAAGCGTAAGCGAATTCTCTCACAGGCCGTGAGGACAATGTTCCTCGGCTCTATTTAAAGACCCTTCCTGGGCAGAACCTGGGCTCCACTTTCCCTGAACCTACTTAAAAGTCTCTGGGTGGCTCAGTGGGTTAAGCCTTTGCCTTTGGCTCAGGTCATGGTCTCCAGGTCCTGGGATCGAGCCCTGCATCGGGCTCTCTGCTCTGCGGGGAGCCAGCTTCCCCCCTCTCTCTGCCTGGCTCTCTGCCTACTTGTGATCTCTGTCTGTCAAATAAATAAAATTAAAAATCTTAAAAAAAAAAAAAAAAAAGTCCTCACCCCCAGGCACTGCACTGATTTCCTTCCAGCGCTGTGTGTCCTGGGAAGAGGAGCGAGGAAGACTCGAAGAGTACAGGGTGAACCCCCACCCCTGGCCTATTCGTGTGCTCCATTGCTCCCCAGACTTGCCTCCACTGTGCCCCTGGGCACAGTATTGTGAGACTGGCTAGTTACATGTCTGTGTCCCTCACCGGGCTCCACTGGAAGGGGAGACCCACGTATGCCCAGTTCCCAGCCCTATGGTGCCCTGAGCCTCATGTGGTGTCTAGACCCTGCTGGGCCCTCAGTCAGTATTTGCTGAGAGGAGGAATCTGTCCTATGACAATAGGCTCCTCGAGTCTTTGTATTCCTTCCTGTTCGTATCACACAGTGGCTATTTGCTGAATGAAAGAATGAATGAATGAAAGGTGAACTTCACAGCAGAGGTAGGACTTGAACTGGGCCTTCAAGGAGGACGTAATCCAGAAAGTCCCCAAAAGACTGGCCATGGTTAAGTTCCCATCAACCTCCCAGCTGTGGCCCAACTCCCCTGATGGGGTCTCTCCTATTAGATCTGGTTAGCAAAGAAAATCCCCCCAGAAGTATAATAGACAAAGGATGCTCGCTGCCTTGATTCTGGGTCTGGCATCAACCGTATGCACACCCAGAGCTTACCTTATATCCTTAGGGCCCAGCACAGCGCCTGGCACATGGTAGACTCCTCAGAAACATGTTGAATGGGATAGAATATCTCCAGCCCATTAAGTGTCCCACAGTCCACAGGACTGGGATACCTAAAACTCTGGATTTAGGAGAAATGTGTGCAGAGAGGGAAATCCAAGCCTCCCGTCTGCTGGGCAAGATTCTAGAACCTAAGATTCCACAAAAATAAAGGGCTTCTTAATCTCAGCTAGGCACCACGGCTCTCCAAGTACAAGCTACAACGTTTACTCAGAAGGCCTATCACACACCAGATCTAGAGGCCAGAGCTGTCCCCACGCAGCTGAGGCACAAGGAACCCCGTCCAGGCCCTCGTGCTTGACACATGACCCAAGCAAAGATGGATGAACAGAGTGGCGCCTGATGGGGACACAGCATCCAAAGGAAAGGGGGCACATAATTCAGAGTATGGGAGGAGGTGTTGGAGAGGCCCCACAAGTCTCATCCATCTTGGTGAACAGTGGGTCCACCTGCTACCCAGAATTATAAAATCTCCTTTCTCCCAGAGAATCTGATCCCTGGATAGTTTGAGCCGGAATATTCCAAATGCAAGGCAGAGACTGCGAACGGAGACATAATGGGACCCTTCCCTCCTGTCCACACCTCTTTCCCAGTAAAATGAGAAGAGACAGAGACAGACTGAGCAAGAGAGAGAGAAGGTAGCAGTTGAATTTCTGCCTGCCCATCCTCCCGTGGGCACTGCAGGAAAGTTCCTTCTGGTTCTCCGGGTGATGTAGGTGCTGCAGGCATGAGACGCTTTCTGGGAACTGGCTGCCAAGTTCATGCAGCCTGGGGAGCAGCTGACAACGGACCTGGAGCAGAGTCGAGCAAAGCCCTCACCTCCTGTGCCCCCTACATGATTGTGGAGTCCCTGGGCAGGGTCTGCGGTGGGCCATCCTGTGGGGCCACCTTCATCCCAGTCCTATGAATCTGTCCCTTCCAGGAATGTTCCAGTGGCTGCCAAGATTTGCTGCAGAGCCCTACCCCTGCCAGCCCAGGGACAAGACGTTGCTGGCTCTCAGCCCGGGCAAGCTCTCCCCAGCCACAAGGCCTCTGTCCCTGATGTCCAGGCTGCATCCCTTCCTCCTTCCTTAACTAGTCTGAGCCTCAGTTCCTTTGCATGTACAATGAGCACGATAATAAGACTTCCGCTTACTGTCCGGGGACTGCCCGTGTGAGCCAGGGAGATAGAGGGTATGAGGTCCAGGAGGAACCACCAAGGGCTCCAGGTTAACTTATTATTATTAACTCTACTCCACTGACAAGAGAAGGTTAGGGACATCGCGGTGATCAGGGTAGGGCCAGGCTGGGATCTGTTTGCCCTCTCTCAGCAGACCTGCACACAGAGCCGCAGGACACAGGCATGGGTCCAGCACTGGCCAAAGAGAAGAAGGGCCAAAACTCGGGATGCACCACAGGGCTGGCAGGGGCATGTCAGAGTCCCAGGCAGGTGGCTGCAGGACAAGGCCATTTGGAGCCTCCTGCTTGCTCCCATATTATGTCAGGATTAGGGCAGCCCCAGAGGACCCCTCAGGGTGCTGCCTGGGCTAAGCCGGAACAGCATGAGTTCCCCACTCCTGGAAATGCCCAGGTGCTCAGAGGCCTGTCACTTCTGAGTTTCTGCTAGACTCCCCCTTAGAGAGCCCCAGCTCCATCTTCGGGGGCAGGCGACAAGGCCTGGATCTCAGTACTTGGTGAAGCCTGCGGGATTTGGGCGCTGCTGGGAACACGTGCAGGAGTGGGACGAGTTTCCCCGCTCTCTAGGCGATTCCAGGCCTGCGTGAATGCTGGGGGAGAAGGGGGCAGCCGGTAGGTGCCACCCTGGGCGCAGTACAAGGTGGGAGGAGAGGAGACTGCTGGGAGGCCGAGAAATGGGACATTGCCTTCTGCTGAGGGTCAGGAAGGCCTTTGCAGAGGAGTTGGCATGCGTCCTGAGAGCTGGTACTGAGCAGCGCCTCAGCCCTCGGTCTGGGTGGTGGGTCTTGCCTCCGCCCTTCCAACGAGCAAGTAATTTTGGACTCCTCACTCCTTCATCTTCTCCTCTGTAAGGTGCGGGAAAGAACAGTGGCCATGAAGCAGCTATGACATGTAATGTGACAACATCACAGCACAGAGCAGGTGGTTTGCCGCAAAGCCAGCCAGCCACAGTGAGCTCACTGTCATGAAGGACAGTGGGGCAGGGATCTGCAGAGGCAGCAGGGAGAGAGAAGGCACTAGAGGCCGGCGCCAATCAACTTGCCCACCAGTTAGGGTTGAGATCCTCAGAATCTCCTGTTACATAACCAAAGCAGATTCTATTCAAAGTACCCCAGCAGGGGCACCTGGCTGGCTCAGTGGGAAGAACATGCAACGCGTGATCTCCGGGTCGTGAGTTCGAGCTTCATGTCGGGTGTAAAGATTACTTGAACAAAATTAAAAAAAAAAAAAATTAAATGAAGTGCTCTTTTAGGAAATGTTTTGTAAAATGAAAACTCCTTTTAGGAAACTGAGGAATCTGTCTCCATTTTCCTGCTTCCCGTGGCGTAGTTACTTCGGCGTGCCCTAAGCCTGTTCTTGATCCGGAATGCTATGAGGAGTTCTGGCAATCTGGGTGGATCAGGAAGTTTCTACCCTCAAGGAGTTTGCAAGTCACAAGGGCAATGCACGTTCCTGCAGGGGAGAGAAACCGTGCTCAGCCCCTCCCTCAAGTATCTCCAGGGCACTCAGAGGGATAGGTCCCTCCATCCACCCCAGACCCCATGGAGTTAGACAGACCCGCTTCTTTTGCTAAGCTCAAGGGCAAATGGGTCACTGTTTACTAAGAAGAGCTGGGTACCCCAGCTGGAAGGAAGCAGGAGAGGTCTGTGAGAAATTCCAAGACCCCAGGGCAAAACTGCCCCAACCCGCCGTCCTTTGCTGAATTTAAAAATTAACAGCCCAGCTGCAAAGAGACTATTTGTTCTATGCTCCAGGGAAATGGTCTGTGCAGATCTGACCTTGCCTGACTCTCACCCTCTTGCTATGGACCTGAACCACAGAAAACATTAACCCTCCGTCCACCAAACCACTGCTTCTCAGCAGAAGGCATTCAGCTTCTTGTGTGGGTTTAGCAGACGGAGGTGCAGGATAGCCTGACCTTCTTTGATTGAGCCACACCCACTACGGGGGGTGGTTTGTCGTTCTAGGGGATAGATGCTTCCACGAGTCCCACCCGACAGATGAGGAAACTGAGAAGCAGTCAGCTTTAGGAACCTATCCACTGATCATACAGCGTCAACAAAACAACTGAGGGGCATTCCTCAGAGCTGGACACCAAAGCCCATGTTTTTAACCTCCTACCTCGAACGGTCCCCAATCCAGTGTTGTGTTGTAAGAAGCCCTTGCTGGGAGGAGGGGTGGCCCCTGGTGATGCAGTCAGCTAGGCATCTGACTCTTGATTCGGCTCAGGACATGATCTCAGGGTTGTGAGTTCAAGCCCGGCATGGGGCTCCGCGCTCAGCACGGAGTCTGCTTGACGATTCCCTCTCCCTCTGCCCCTCACCCCCTAAAATAAATAAATTGTAAAAAAAAAAAAAAAAAAAAAAAAAAAAAAAGAAGCTGTCACAGGACTCGGATACTTTTCCTTATAGTATCTGATCAGAATAGCAGAAGTACAGACTGTGTACAAGAGGGCTGGAAACTCACAGCCTCAGGAGTGTATCTGGTCAGGAAATATGTTTTATCTGGCTAAAAAGTTGCTTTTAAAATAAAAAGAAAAATTTACTAGATCTCTAGCCTGCCATGTATCCTGTGCCTTACATCTGGTTCTTTCTGTAGTTAATGACCTGCCTAGCCCCAGCAAGCATGAACCTATGAGCCCCGGAAAAGCCCATCTCACTCAGCTCTCACTTCAGGCCGGTGCCTTGACACCTTCCTGTGTGGAGGGCATTTGGCCTTCTTTTCCTCAGAAGGTATTTTGGGACAGTCTCACCTGCAGTGAGAATTCAGACCAACGAGCTGGCTGAACTGATGGGATTCCCCCTTCCCCTGCTCCACCGACTTTTTCTCTCTCCCCACCCACACTGCAAAGGACTCTACAGTCTTAGACAGGCCAGGCTGTGTTCTCAAGGCCAGATTCTGCTGAGTGTGGGCAGCTCCAAGGGGAGCCAGGCTGTCAGCACTAATCCCACAGTCCTCGCTGGACCCTGTAGGCCACAGGACTGGCATTACCAAGGCCTCTGGGTGCAAGGCTGGGTCACTGCCACTTGGCCCTAGGAGCCCTAACCCAAGGCAGCTCCCATCCCGGCTCTGCTGAGCCTTAAGACAGTGCCAGTAGCAGCAGATGTGAGGCCTCCAGTTCCGAGACGGGGGCTAGCTGATCTGCTGGGTGTCCTAAGGGCTATGGGCTCCTTTTGCTTACATCTTCCTGGACCAAATCTTGAGCAACCTTGTTTCATGACACCAGGAGACAGCTTCCTGATGGGAAAGCTGCTGTAGAGAAAAAGGGTGTGTGTGTGTGTGTGTGTGTGTGTGTGTGTGTGTGTGTGTTGGGTGGGGTGGGGAAGGAAGGGAAGAGGGAGACAAGAAGAAAGGAAGGACAAAACAAAATAAGAAAAAACAGCCCAACTCAAAAGGCATGTGGTTTTCTTCTTGTGGTTTGATTCAAGGGCTTGGTGGTTTAAGTAAAGCTCTGAGCCCAGATTGTGGGACAGTTAAACACTGGGCGGGGCTGGGGCAAGTCCTGAGAACAAAGAGTCTATTGAGGGCACCCTGCCCAGGGGAGAGGCAGGAAGCAGGAGGGGGCCATCTCCACTCACCTGGGGGATCCCTCCCTGGAGGTCAGGCTTCTGGTCTACCCAGAAAGCCTCACAGGCATGACTCACACAGGAACTCTTCTTTCTCTTAAAGAGCAGCCGCCAGATGCAACGCTGCACCGAGGAGTTTTAGGGAGAATGTGACCCCGTGTGAGCTCTGAACTTGGGTTTCAAAAGATGAAGTCTCCATAGAGAAAATCCTATGATAGAAATACAGAGTTTAATTCTGGCAGTCTCTCACCGACTTGGGGGTCAGACCAGGTCCCTTACAACTCCAACTTCACAAGATTCTAGACGCGTTTTAGGGGAGCAACATTTCTTCCTACTTCTTGGGCTTAGCATCGTGGAAACTTGAGTTGATATGGCACTTATTCGGCTAGCATCTTCTAAATGTTCTCTATTCACTCCCTGACTCCCTGCGAGTCTATGACATAGGTCCCATGACTACTCCCATTTTACAGCAGAGGAGACTGAGGCAGCATTCAGGTGACTCCCCAAGGCACGGACCCTGCAGCTTGGTCCCTTCCTTCAGCTGCCAACTCCCTACCTCCAGTGTTGCACACACACACCTGCAGAAACTGATATTCACTCCCCAGGGAGACCGATGTCCTGGCTTCCTGACCTGGAAAGAGGCAGAAGGAATCAGGCCCACTTGTCCCCTCAGCCTTCTGAGACAGAAGGACTGGACTCTAGCCAGAGTGACAATCCTGACAAGTCAGATTTCCAACCCCATCCCCACCCCCGCCGGACCATGCAAAGCAGACTTTGAGCGAAACCCTACTATAATTACCGTGCCCAGGGGTTGGAATTAGCTGGTAAATTGTATTTTCTGGATATCGGAAACCCCATTGGCTTTCACTGTTGCTGCTGGAAACCTCTTTCTGCATGAGGATAATCCCAGAGGTACCAATAATTCCACCAGGCGAGCCTGTACCCTTCTCCCCGCTTCCAGCAGCCTTGTGCCTTCCCTCGTCACAGAGCCTGCTCCAGCCAACAGGGGCCTTGGAGGGGATCTAAGACCCCAAAGAGCGGCACAGAAAGAGAACTTCGGAGCCCTGAAGGCCAATGATTTAGAGCCTGTCACTATGCTCTCTGAAATACCCATAGGAACACTTACCCAGGAGGTCACCACGTAAAGGGCTCTGCTCCTGCACACAGAGCACCATGCCTGGCACAGAGCCAACACTCGGTAGGTCATGTCTCTTAGCACCGAGACCCCTACCTGAGTTTACAGATAAACGGAAGGCAGGGAAGGGGTCCTAGACAGTGTCATGCGCCCAGCGTTTTGATGAGCCCTTGATGTACATTTCCTCCCTTGCTCTGTGAAACAAGACAAAGAGTTACCTGAAATCCCAGATAGGTTAGGGGACTTTCACAAGGTCACCCAGGTGAACACTGTGGCCAAGCTCATCGTCACACGTAGGAAGAGATTGGAGGAGGGGGTCCAGAGACCATCTCTGCCTGTCTGGTTCCCAGCAGGCCGAAAACCATGATGAAGCAATGAGAGAAGGAATGAATATATGGGCTAGAAGGTCTGAGGGCAGAGACATCCCTGGGATCTTGCCAGTTACCCAGAGCCTTGCCAGGAAGATCTGGTCTGTATTTCCTGGGACTAATACGGGCCAGAGGAGCTTTGCTGGCAAAGAATCCGATCTGGGGAGGAGTAAAGATGCTTGTAAAGCGGAGATAAATTCCCAAGGCAATCCTCAAACCTGATGTTTTGGAGCCAGAAGACACAAGGCACCGTCCAGCATCCCGGCCACTCTGGGGACACAAGGAAGGAGCCCCAATCCTGTTTCTCATCCAGGGGACAGGTAGGAACGTTCGGTGTGAAAGGAGGCAGAGAAGCCTGAGCCCAGATGTGAGGGAGGAGAAGCCATGTCTGGCAGAGGCCTGGTCGTGTCTACACAGTGAATGAGTCTCTGTGGCCGCATTGAGTTCTCGAGAGTTCAGGAGGCAGAGACAAGAGGTGGGATGGGAGTGGACCCCGGGGCGGCACTGTCCCCTCTGTGGCCCCTCCTCCTCGTCCCAGGAGCATTGCTCAAGGACTTCTGTAGCACCATGGGCCCCTCCCTGATTTGTCTAAACCCCAGACCCCCACGCAGAAGCGAGTCAGGCTCTGAGTCCCCTCCCACCCCGAGTACCATGAGCTGCTCGACACCACTTGGACAGTAGCGCCCAGCAAGGACAGCTCGACAGTGTCTGGCTGGTGAGAGACAAAATGCAGGGGGGGTGGGTCTAGGGAGACATGACAACTGTCATCTGGACTGGACCCTGAAAGAGAAAAAAGACCCTAAAGAACACTTTGGGGGTTGGGACAGCTTGGGAAATTAGAATATCAACTGGATATTATGTAAGCGCGTCGTCCCGAAGTCGAATTTCCCTGAATGTGAGAACTGATTGTGGGTGTGTTCGAGGACATCTTTGTTCTTCGGACACACTTCATGCCGACCTCTTAAGGCTAAAGCGTCGTGATATCTGCCACTAAGAGCTGCAAATAGTCCAGCAGGGGGAGAGGAATAAATAAATGCAGGCACAAATGTATGTCTGCAGAGACACAGAGACAAAGAGACAGAGACAGAAATAGGAGCAGAGAGAAAATCGTGTTAACCAACGAATCCTCCGGGGCAGGGGTTTGCAACGACTCCCAGTGTATTTCTTGCCCGTGCTCTTTAAGTTTGTGTTTTTCCAAGATAAAGCTTTGCAGGGAAAGGTTTTAAAATAGTTTTTTTTTTTTTTTCAAAGAAAAGGTGAACCTTCCAAAGTCAGCCTCTTCCGAGCATGAGGACAGAGGAGACTGTGTAGCCTTGGAGAAGAGGCAGGTGGGGCTGGCTGGAGGCCTCCCTCCATTGACCCGGTGGATGGCCCCTTGGAAATGAATGAATCCATTTCTCCTTTAGTATGTTGGGGCGATGATACTATGGTTTTCTCTTAGTGTTGAAGTTGTTTTGTTTTGTTTTGTTTTGACAGACAGAGATCACAAGTAGGCAGAGAGGCAGGCAGAGAGAGAGGAGGAAGCAGGCTCCCTGCTGAGCAGAGAGCCTGATGTGGGGCTCGATCCCAGGACCCTGAGATCATGACCTCAGCCAAAGGCAGAAGCTTAACCCACTGAGCCACCCAGGTGCCCCAGTTTTGAAGCTTAAATGAGATCATGTATATATGATTGTGTTTTGTAAATGGTCTGGTGGAATGCACCAAAGATGATAGTGTTGTAAGTGCCTCACCAGTGAGAAGAAGGGCTGGTCAGAGGGGGTTTAGGAGGCAGAGCTTAATAAAAGAAGGTTCTACACCATGCTTCATGCCTATGCCTTGTGCTGTGCAGGTGCAATTAGATTTCTTTTTTCCTTCCTTCCCACCCCTTCCCTCCTTTCCCTCCCTCCCTTGTCCTTTCTCTCTTTCTTACTTTTTTTTCTCCTACTATGTGTGCTAAGTTCTGTAAGTGAAGGGCATTAAGAGAGGGCAGCGAATGAGAGAGGCTTTCTATTTCAATGCCTCAGGGTCAGAACTTTCAGAGAACTTCCCTGGATGTAATCTGCTACACGTACTTTGAATGTTATAGAAATCAAGGCAACAAAATGACAACTACCACGTAATTAAAGTGCCACTCCATTGGGGTTCACCAAGACGTGGCAGTGAGGGGTCCAAGCATGAGGATTTTTGTTTTTTTTATAGTTGCTGAGGATCATGGAGGATGTGAAAATTCCAGATCATTTCTTTTCTTTTTCAAATACTTAATTTTTTTAGAGTACTTTTAGGTGCACAGCAAAACCACACAGAAAGTAGAGAGTTCCATATTCCTGCTGTCCCCACACATGCACAGTCTCCCCCAGTGTCAACATCCCCCACCACAGGGGAATATTTGTCACAACTGATGAACCTACAATGACACGTCACTATCACCCAAAGTCCATAGCGTACATTAGGGTTCACTCTTGGTGCTGTACATTCTGTGGGTTTTGATAAATGTATCATGGCATGTATCCACCATTATGATATCGTATACAATAGTTGTGTTGCCCTAAAAATCCCCCGTGGTCGATTTATTCATCCCTCTCTCCCCCTCAACCCCTGGCAAATGATATTTTAACTCTTTCCATAATTTTCGATTTTCCAAAATATCCTATGATTGGAATCATACAGTGTGTGATCCTCAGTAACATGTATTTCAGGTTCCTTCATGTCTTTTCATGAGTTGACAAATTCATTTATTCTTAGTGCTCAATAATATTCCATTGTCTGGGTGGACCACGGTTTATTGTCTTGGTGGACCACCTACTGAAGGACATCTTGGTTGCTTCTGAGTTTGGGCAGTTATGAATGGAATTGCCCTAAACACCTGTGTGCAAATGTTCGTGTGGACATAGTTGTCCATTCTTTTGGCTAAATACCAAGTAGTGCTATTGCTGGGTCATACGGTGCGAGTATATTTAGTTTTGTGAGAAACCTACCCAACGGTCTTCCTAAATGGCCATGCCATTAGAATTCCCACCAGCAAAGAATGAGCGTTCCTGTTGCTCCACATTGGATGCTCCACATCTGAGCAACACTTGGTATTGTCTATGTTCTGGATTTTGGCCATTCTAATAGGTGTGTAGGGATATCTCATTTAATTTTAATTTCTCTAATGACATATGATGTGGAACTTATTTTCATATGCTTATTTGCCATCAGTGTATCTTCTTTGGTGAAGTGTCTGGTAAGATCTGTTGCCTATTTCTTAATTGGGCTTGAATTAATTAATTTGGGTTTCTTATTGTTGAGTTTTAAGTTTCTTGAATATCTGGATCCCTTATCAGATATGTCTTTGCAAGTATTTTCTCCCAGTCTGTGATTGTCTTCTCATTCTTCTGAGTATCTTTTATAGAACCAGAGTATTTAATATTAATGAAGTCCAACTTAACAATTGCTTCTTTCATGGATTGTGAAACATCCCTGTGATAAATCCCAGTTGGTCATGGTGTATAATGGTTTTTAGAAATTGTTAGGTTTCTGCTAATATTTTTGAGAATTTTTGCAACTATGTTCCTGAGATACATTGGTTTATAGTTTTTTGTTTTTTTCTTGTAACGTCTTCATCTGCTTTTGGTATTAAGGTAATGCTGACCTTATAGAATGAGTTAAGGAGTATTCCTTCTGCTTCTATCTTCTGGAAAAGATTATAGAATGTTGGTATAATTTCTTCCTTAAGCTTTGGAAGAATTCACCAATGAACCCATCTGGGCCTTGTACATTCTTTTTGGAAGCTTATTAATTATTGGCTCAATTTTTATCAATTAATTGTTGATTCAGATATATTGTGCAAGTTTTGGCAGGTTGTGTCTTTCAAGGAATTAGTCCATTTCAACTAGGTTATCAAGTCTGTGAACATGGAGTTATTCACAGTATTCCTTTATTAACTTTTTAATGTCCATGAGATCTGTAGTGATGTCCCCTTTTATTTCTTATATTAGTTTTTGTGTCGTCTCTTTTTTTCTTCGTCTAGGTAGTAGTTTACCAGCTTTATTGATCTTTTCAAAGAAATAGCTTTGGTTTCATTGATTTTCTCTATTGAATTCTTGTTTTCAATTTCATGATGTCTGGTCTACTTCTTATTATTTCTACTCTTCTATTTACTTTGGATTTAATTTGCTCTTCTTTTTCTAGTTTCCTAAGGTGAAACCTTAGATTATTCATTTTAGATCTTTCTTCAATACCATAAATACTATAGTATATTATAGTATTCCTAAAATCTCCTAGTAAACACCTTTTTCACAGTCTCTCACAAATTTGCTAAGTTGTATTTGCATTTTCACTTAGTTCAAAATATTCTTAAATTTCTTTTGGGATTTCTTCTTTGACCGATCTGTTGTTTAATCTCCATTATTTTGGAACTCCCCAGCTATCTTTCTGTTAACTGATTTCGAGTTTAATTCCACTGTGGTCTGAGAGCAGACAGATTATTTCTATTCTTTTAAATGTGTTAAATTCTGGTTTTGGCCCAGAATGTGATCTATCCTGATGAATGTTTCATGTGAACTTGAGAGTTATGTGTATTCTGCTGTTGTTAGATGAAATAGTCAATAGATGTCAATTACATTCAGTTGATTGATGGTGCTGGTGATTTCAAATATGTCCTTACTGATTTTCTGCTTACTGGATCTGTCCATTTCTGATAGAAAGGTGTTGAAGCTTCCAGTAATAATAGTGGATTCCTCTTTTTTTGGCATTTATCCTGCTAGTGTTTTCTGAGCTTCTGGATTTCTCCTTGCAGCCCTACGAGTTTTACTTCCCACACTTTGACAATCTATTGTTAGGCTCATACACATTAAAGAGTGCTGTGTCGGGGCACCTGGGTGGCTCAGTGGGTTAAAGCCTCTGCCTTTGGGGTCCTGGGATCGAGCCCCGCATCGGGCTCTCTGCTCAGTGGAGAGCTTGCCTTCCTCTTCTCTCTGCCTGCCTCTCTGCCTACTTGTGATCTCTGTCTGTTAAATAAATAAAATCTTAAAAAAAAAAAAAAGAGTGCTGTGTCTTCTCAGGGAACTGACTTTTTTTTATCATTATGTAATACCTCTCTTAATTCCAAATTAGTGTTAGTGTGGTATATCTTTCTCCATCCCTTTATTTTTTTATAGTATATTTATATTTGAAGTGTGTATCATGTAGACAACATATGGTTGAGTCTTGTTTTTTAATCCACTTTAACGGTCTTTTATCTTCTAATTGGTGCATTTAAACCATTGATATTTAAAGTGATTATTTATATACTTAGATTAATGTCTATTTTATTTTTTACTGTTTTCTATTTGTTGTCCTTAATGCCTTCTTTGTCTTCCTCTTTTTTTCTGTCTTTTGTGGTTTTAATTGAACATTTTCTATTATTCCATTTTCTCTCCTTCATTAATATACATGTTATACTTCTTTTTTTAACTTTTTTAAGTGGTTGCCCTAGAATACGCAGTATACATTTACAAACAATCAAGGTCCATTTTCAAATAACACTAAATTATTTCACAGGCAGTGCAAGAACCTTATAATAACAAAATAATCCTGATTCCTTCCTCTTTACCCTTGCAACATTGTTATCATTAATTTCACTTGTACAGAAGTCTATGCATATAGTCAAATGCATTGTTTTGTTGCTACTATTATTTTGAATAGCTGTTAGCTGAATCTCTTAGAGCAATTAAGGATTGGAAAAATAAAAATGTTTGTGTTCATTTGTACCTTTTCCAATGCTTTTCCTTTTTTAATGTACATCTGAGTTTCTGACCCATAATTTCTTTTCTTTCTGCAGAATTTTTAACATTTCTTGCAAGGCAGGTCTAATAACAATGAATTCCCTCTTTTTTTTCTTTTTTTTTTTTGGTCCAAAGTCTTTATTTCTTCTTCAGTTTTGAATGCTAATTTTGCAGGGTATGGAATTCTAAATAGGTAGCTTTTTTCCTCTCAACATATTAAATACACCATTCCACTCTCTTGCTTGCATGGTCTCTGAGGAGTTTAATTAATTTTTATCTTTGCTTCTTTACAGGCATGGTGTTTGTCACCCCTCCCCGCCACCACTTCTTTCTTTTAGGATTTCTTCCTTTCTCTTTGATTTTCAACAGTCTGAATGTTATATGCCTAGGTACAGGTATGGTTTGTTTTGTTTTGCTTTTGGCATTTATACTGATAAGTGTTCTGTAAGCTTCCTGGATGTGTGATTTGGTGTCCAACATTGATTTGGGGGAAATTCTTGCTCACTATTGCTTCAACTATTACTTCTGTCCCTTTCTCTCATTCTTCTCTTTCTGGTAAATCTATTACATGTATGTTATACCTTTTATAGTTGTCCCACAGTTCTGGGATATTCTTTTTTTTCTCTTTTTTTAGATTTACTTTTATTTATTTTAGAGAGGGGGCAGGAGCAGAGGCAGAGGGAGAGAATCTCAAGCAGACTCCATGCTGAGCATGAAGCATTACACAGGGCTTGACCTCATGACCCTGAGATCACAACCTGAACCAAAACCAAGAGTCAGATGCTTAACCAACTGGGCCACCCAGGTGCCTCTCCCCACCTTTTTTTTTTTTTTTTCCAGTTTTTTTCTGCTTGCTTTTCTGTTTTGGAAGTTGCTATTGACATATCCTCAGGGTCATCAATTCTTTTCTTGGCCATGTCCAGTCTACTAATGTGGCCATCAAAGACATTCTTCATTCCTGTTAGAGTAGTTTTGATCTCTAGCATTTTTTTAATTCTTTCTTAGAATTTCCATCCTTCTACTTACATGGACCAGACTCAGATATGGCAGGGATATTGAAATTATCAAACCAGTAATTTTAAACAGCTCTGATTAATATGCTAAGGGCCCTAAAAGATGAAGTACCCATTTGCATTTCTGTAGAGCCCTCTTCCACACCGTCCAAATCAGACTGCGCCCTGTCTTCTGCCCTCCATCCTCCGTCAGAAAGCCAGACCAAGCCCATACAGCACTGCAGGGCTGCTCAGGCGTTCATCATTCCAAAACTCTACAGCATTTAGAGAGCATACCGGCTATACAAGAGGAAAGGCTGTCCCTCTAGGTTAAAATATATTCCAGTCCACCTCAATTAAAGTTCCCACTCTCAGTCATTCCTCCTGCTAACATCTAGCATTCTAGTGTCTCCCAGGAATCCACTGTGGCTTACCCTGACCTTCCGACTTCACATTAACAGATTAAAGCTTATTGAAGGCCCACGCCTGTAAGAAATGGGCCTTTGGAGACATCCAGTACTTCTGTGTTGTTTCTATGCTGGAACAGATAGAGAACATGAATTTGTAACTCTATTTTCATTCTATTTCAATAATAAAACATGTCAAGCACTTTCTACAATTCTGACACTAAAGAGTTAAGACATAATGATGTGGAGAGATGTGGTTCCTACCTCCAAAGAAATCACAGACTAACAGAGACCCAGTAACTGATACAGCATCCCACAAGTTAGGGCTCAAGGGACCCTCTGGATTTCCACTAACAGTCATCCCTGCAGCAGGCACAAAAATAAATAAATATTATTCCTATAGTTGGAAAGATGGATAGATACATAAATGCATACATACCTATATAGCTGAACATATGGATAAATGTTCCTTTCTCTATTTAACCCACGAGGATTCCACATTTACCAAGGAGAGATTCAGAAGTGGCCACAAAAAGAAGAAAAAAAACTGAACCCAGAAAGTAACTGAAAACGATCAGCCCAGGTAAAAATAGGCCATCCTAACCATAGCCTGAGGATGGCACGGGAGCGTGAGAATTATGTAAGGTGTTCTCAGAATTACAGATGATCCTCAGGCTCCATCCCTAGAGATTCTGAACCAGTGAGGAGCTAGTCCTAGGTATTTATATTTTCTTAAAGCTCCTGGGATTGTTTTAATTCACAGTTGAGTTTGAGAGCCATTGGGACAGGTTCCCAGATCTAGCAGGTGAGACTCGGGAAGCCATAGATCCAGGCAAAGAGTCAACACAGGGAAGACAGAAGACTCATTGATAAGGCACAGCCAGGGCAGAAAAGAGGGCTCCTTGCAAACCTTCAGTTATATATAGGTAGAATTGGGCCTCGAGTCTGAAATAGACCTCAGCATGCTAGCAGGTGCTCAGAGAGCAATACACAACTCTTACTAAAGCAACATGGTTCTGAGAGTATTTAAGGTTAATATCACACTGTTCACCCGTGCCTGTCAATCAGATCCATGCTATAACTCCCTCCGTGAAGAAATGAATCTAAGGAAGAGAGAGAAAGCATCTCAATATTTGCACAGTGAAAAGTATTATTTTTCTACTGCGGAAATGTGAACCTGTCACTACAACGATTATCTTCCCCCATTAAACCCTAAAATTGGAACTGTTGAGCAAAATCAGCTTAATTCATCACCGTCTTGTCATTGGCATGTCCTGAGGTCATCAAAAATTAGTGACACCTCCAGTCTGGTTTTCCTTCACTGTCCTGCCTCCCTAGAGCCCAGCCCACAACGGCCAGCCAGAAGCTATCTCCTGAGAAAAATGCAAAGCCTTTCAACTTCGCTTGAGAACATACAACATCTGGAAGCCACTGGCTTTATATTTAGTAAGTAAAAACTCCATCTGGCCTGAGTAAACAATAAATTAGGTTTTTGAGTTCAAGATAACAATACTGGAAACATGAACCTTTAAGAACACATCTTTTGCTGAAACTGAACTCTTCCCGCTGCCAATTAGAACATAATCACTCCCATCCACAAAGGAATTCATACCTTACAGAATGGTTACCCACCAGGCTCCCTGAAACCCGGAGTTCTGCCTTTTTTAAGGCATGAAGAGCTATGGCATGAAACTCGGCACACCTGGATGCTTTCTCAGACAACGTTCACACACTAAGTTTTCGTTTATAAGGTGTAGAGTCCTTGAAAGTAACACAATTGTATCTGAAGAAATTGTCTCCAAGGTAAGAATTCTTGAGGTACATGCACCTGATTTGTCTCTCTTTTCCAGAAGCCCAGCATAGCTGACACGGACCTAGCGCCTCCCAGGATTGCCTTCCTGGCTTCCTGCCCAAGGTTCTATTGTCTCCAGAACCATGTTCCTGCCACTGCTTTTAACAACCTTCCCGAAGGGGGGCAGGAACCCAGGCTAAGGTCCCCAGGCCACATGGCCAACTGGTACTGTGTACCATACTGAGGTCTAGACGTGGATACCATGCCACGGTCAGAGCGTGGCGTCTGGCCCTCAGAGCCGCAGCCGTGGAGGCAGATCAGATAACACGGGGTCTGAGCAGCTCCTAGGAAATGGAAGGTGGAAAGGAGCAGGATGATCAATTTATCCCTTCTGTGGACCACTCTGAGGGCTCGTTTCTCCTTGAACTTCTGCAGAAAATCCGATGTGCCCCATGACCATGCCCACCAATTGAGTTGCGTGAGTTTTTGTGGCTTGTTGTGGAGCAATGGCCAGCATAGTAACGAAGCGCATAGCTTCCCACGTTCCCTTGACTCACTCTCCATTCTTCTGCACCCTCCTCTCACAGGTCTTGCACTCGCAAATATCACATTGGCACTTGAATCCTCAATTAAAACTCTTCTTTCTATTTTTTTTTAAATGTTATTTACTTATTTGACAGAAAGAGAGAGAGAGCGAGAACAGAAACACAAGCAGGAGGAGTGGGAGAGGGACAGCAGGCTTCCCACCAAGAAAGGAGCTGGATTTGGGGCTCGATACCAGGACCCTGGGATCATGACCTAAGCTGAAGGCAGACGCTTAACCACTGAGCCACCCATGTATCCCAAAGCTCTGCTTTCTAGAAGACCCAGGTAAAACAATTGTCCAAGAGTGGTTCTAGAACACAATCTTCAAGATGGAATTAGGGAGGTGAATCGCCACCCGTCTGAAAGTCATAGGTACTCCACTATTAGAGGTACATGGAGTGGTAATAATCCCTTGGCATTTGGTAGACTCATGATTTCTTTAACTTTCATTGTGGTTAACAGGGATAGAGTGCAGATGGAGGAAGGTCAAAGCTCTGGGAGCGCAGGGGGTCATGCCATTCAATCAATATAGAAACAATGCTAATTACGAGGATTGTGGGTTAGGATAGATCCTTATTACAGCATTAAAGATACTCAAATAAATAACAGCTCAGGGAAGTCAATTTAAGGCATGATCTAGCATTCAGATGCCCTCTAAGGCAATACTCAAGGAAATCTTTATTTCCTGCAGCCTCGGAAAAAAACGTGCTGAAAATCAGGGCAAGGATCTGATTCTAGGCCATCCAGAGCTGCCATGAAGATGAAATGTAGAGCCTCAGCAAATATCCTATGTCAAGTCAGAGCCCTAGCAGGGAAAGTTGAGGACTCTGAGTACCGTGACAGAGACACTTCGGTGAAGGAAACCGAACATGTCAAAACTCCGAATCCACTTCTACCGTCCTTCCCAAAGAGGCAGCACCTTGACCTTCACCAGAGAACACTAGCCTCTACTTGCCTAGAGAATAAACAATGCTTTCACTTAAAGCAGTTTGTTCACAGGATGATGCCTGTCCTCCTGAAGACAAGCTAACATCCACCAACTTTCATTGTCTCCAGATGGACAGCCAAAGTTGGGTCTCAGCAAGAAGTAGACAGAGGAGCAAAATCCCCGTTTCAGGAAGGAATCGTCCGGATAGGTAAGAAATTACAGAACTAATGAGAACTTGGGAACATAAATGGAAGTGAGTATCAAGGATGCTAGCCCAAGGGTGGCAGTATTCAGAGCTGGATAGAGGGGAATTGACAGACACAGAGTAATTCATTTATGATTCACACTTTACTTTATGTCAAGGACACCTGCATAGTTTGCTGGGATGGCTACTTGAAGCCTAGGCTCCATAAATGAATGAAAAAAATGGGCTGCCAGAATTACCTTGGCTTCATGGTAAAGAAGAGATCGGAAGACATAGGGCAGTGGGAACATGAAACATGGATCTATCATATATGTCATATATGGCCCCAGAACCTGCCATTCAGAGGACATAGGCTTCACTACGGCAGTAAAAGTCACATTATGGCAGTACAAGTCACATTACTGAGGAAGATATGAGCATCTTGGAGAAGTTCGTTCATGGCTTTGAGAAGCACAGTGAACATAATTACTTAACAGGCAGCACATTGGACACATTCTTGGCCTATATATCATAGATGGTGTCCTAGGGCAAGATAGATGGACAGCCATTAGAATGTTGTATTTATACATGAAGAAAAATACCTAGATTTGTCAAATAGAAAGACATTAACCACCAAAAGCCAAATGGTAGTCCTCACCTCTTGGCCAATTCACAGACACAGACCCCATTGGGAAGGGAATTCCAGGATCCTGAGTCCATGACCAATGACCAAAGTCAGCCTCACAGAGGACCCAATGCATCTGCAAATCCACCCTGTGTTTTGGGGTTTTTTTTGTCCAGTTCCCAAGAATACACTTAAGACAGATATACTTAGCATGTGGTTAGCACTGATAGACCCCTCATAGTATTGGCCTGATTGGTGGGGTAAGGGTCACCATGGTAGGAAGGGCCAAGTGGAAGCCCTGAAAAGTCCTTCTCTCCCACGGCAGCCCTCAAGATGAATCAGAAGCAATATGACATTTCTGGAAGAATTTCAGGCGGCAGCACCACCATCAAAGATTTGAAAGATGAGGAGTGTGTAGTATATTCTTATTTTCTTCAGCCCCGACAGTGGACTACTGTAAGATGAACTTCATTTTCAGCTGCTGGTCTGAATACAGATCTTTACTGAGGCAGATCAACACGGAGCCTGCATCTATTAGCAGCATGAATCAGAGGAAGTTTACTTTTAATTAACAAGGACAGCAGTGCACACTCACTGCCTTGCCCCGGGGCTCTGTGAACTCTCTTGCTGTCATGACACAGCAGAACACCACACTGATCCACTATATTGGTGACGTCATGCTATTTGGAATCGAACAGGAACTGACAACAATCCCCCAAGTGCACTGAGACATGTGCACGGAAGAAAGTGGGAGATCAGCTCCATAAAGACGCAGATGCAGGCCACACTGGTGAATGTCATAGCGTTCTACTTGTCAGGGATATGTGGGGACATCCCCCCAAAGGTAGAGAACAAGCCACTGCACCTTGCATCTTACATCACTAGGCTAGAGGCATAATGCCTGGGAGTTGCTTTGGATTTTAAGACAACAGTCTAAACTTCTCTTCCCTTTCTCTGATGACTCAGAAAACCTCAAGTTTTGAATAGGCAACAAGTACAAGTGGTGGTTCCAAATACTCTGTTTCTTGGGCCACGTGACCAACAGATCAAAAGGAGCTTTAGGCATATCGGCGCTGGATAAGAATGTGCAGTCCTCAGTAGAAAGGTCAGAGCACAGAGCCGGCAGATTCTAGAACAAGGCCATGCACCTGGTAGAGATCCATACTGCTTGAAAAGCAGCTCCTGGCATAATACTGGACCCTGACTGAGGCTCAGCAGCTGACCACGGGACACCCCATTCCTCAGCAATCTGTTTCCCATTGTGAGCTGGCTTGTTATGTAACCTGCAAAGACATAAGTTTGGACATCCACACCAGCAACCTATCATGCAATAGAAGTGGTATATTTGGATACAGCCTTTAGCAGATCCGGAAAGATTTAGTAAATTCTATAAAGAGCTACTCGGACTCTCACTTCCCTTGTTTCTGCTGCACGGTTGACTCTCCCTCGATCCATACCTACAGCCTCTTCCGGTTGCCCTCCAACTTGCTGAACTCAGGCTTGGTTCACAGAGTAGGACTGGGGCTTCATTGTTGCCCAAATCAAGGGAGGCCCTTAAAAGTGATAGTAAAAACTGATTTTTCCAGTGAAGCCAGCTGGAACCAGTGGGGCGCTGGTCCCCCACTTCAGGAAGAGGGAGGAGAGACCTGAGGCCTAGCTGTGCATTGCCTTCTTTGCAGTATTTGGATAGCTTGGCCAGTTGTCAAGGACCTAGAAGGAACAGACTGGGGGATCAGAAACAAGGAAATCTGGGGAAGAGACATGTGGAGAGATCTGTGGATATGGGTCCCCAAGCCTGTAGGTGCACCTTTGAAAACTGGAAGCATATGGAAAATGGACAGAGACAGAAACTCAAATAGTAAGAAAAGTACAGGTAATGGACAACACCTGGCTTAGAGTTCAGCACATCAGGAGATGGACTCATGACCAGGCCCCTTGCAGGCTGTGTAACTGGGCAGGTCATTCCACATCACTGTGTACCGACTTTTATATCTGTGAATGAAAACACCTGTCTTGCAAGTTGATCACAAGGATGGGAGATAATATTTGCCATGTGCCAGGCACATTTGCTGGCATTGGAGGTGCCCCATGGACCCACCACTCTCTTTATTGCAAAGTCATGGATTCACATGGTAACTAACATCCGAGCCAGTGGCAGAGCCCCACGTTCAGGAACCCAGCCCAGGGCAGTCCTGGTTGCTCATCCTGTTTTCTCCAGCTGGGCTGCGGCCAAATGGCCATCTTTTCATTATAAAGGAACCCCCTACCTCCCCCCGACCAGAAGGCACATTTCTGAAAACCTTTCCAGAACACACTCTACCTGCATGTATTTGAAGGGCTGGGGTGAGACCCCGGCAAAACCGAAATCACGTGACCCTGAGTTTTGTTAGAACAGAATTTGACTGCACTTGGAACAAAACGGATGAAGGGGTCAGAAATGGTGACCGAAGCCACCGTATTCCACACTGCCCTTCTCAGATTCAAACATTGCCTCTTTCCAAGCCCTGTGAGCCTGCCACAAACGGGAGTTGTTTTTGTGTTCTTTCAACTTCCGTAGTCGCTGCACCCTCTGGTGGTTGTGAACGTAATCAGGTCTGTTGACTCCTAGACATTAGGGGGAAGATGAAATGGATGGATGGAACGCCAGAACGTCCTCCTGAGAAAGATGTGGGTAGTCACACACACACACGCACACACTTTAAGGAAGACCCAGTTGAGGTGGGTGCGGCCCGAGGGCAGAGTCTGCGTCAGGGAAACTCTCCCGGAGGCACATGAGGGAGGTGAAGAGAGGGGTCCGCGGGAGTGGAGAGGAGCAATCAACGGGGAAAACCACAGGATTTGGAAGTGGACTCAGATGAGAGGAAGGAGGGAAAATGATGAGAAAATAAGCTAGGAAGTTTCTCCTGGTTCCAGACCATGGGCCACATCCGGGTTACTGCAGGCTTCTCCATCCCCAGAAAGTACAAAAAGTACAGATTTCCACTGGGCGGTCTGAAGTCAGCACCGTCCACTGCTACCATGCTCCTTTCCCTTTTCTGTCTCTTTCATGCTTCATCCCTGCACCGACCGGAGAGGCTGACCAACCTCCTCCTTCTTGAAGGAAGTGGCCCAGGTGAAGACACCTAAAGCCTTGAGCCTACTGGGATAACACTTCCGTCCTCTCCATCCCACTTCCCATCCCTCCGTAGAGTTCATTCCTTAAGAGAAGCCTTTTCTGGGCTTCAAAGCAGAATATAAGTAGATCTAGGAAAAGTAGATTTTAAAAATTAGGAAAATCTGGATTAAGCAAAGATAAGCAGTTTTCTACACTGCGGGACTTCTCAGAGCCTTAAGTATACTAACATGGCTATGAGAGTCGGCTGGAGGAAATTAGAGGCTACTGTTTGCAAAATGACTTGAGCACTGTAACCTACTTTTCAAACAGCATCTTGAAAGCACTTGGGAAGCACTTTCTTAAACAACTGGTGAGCACATTCTGGTTAAGGTCCAGAGCGCAGGTCCTTATGATAGAAAAGGGTACTATTTTAGGTGCCAAGATAGGAGAACTCCCCCTCAAATCTTCCGTTCTGTGTGTGTGCATTGGTGCATGTCCCTTTCATTTTGGGGGGTTCCATTTCCTCGTCTGTAAAGTGAGGAGTTTAGAGACATCTGTGGTTTCCAGATTGTTCCGGAGAACTTGGGGCTTCATGGAGGCCCTTCATCAATTCCACAACAGTCATGAAATTTCCATAAATTAAGAAAATGTGAACTCCTGAGGGAATCCACTATTCTCCTTTTCCCTAAACAGAACCAAACAAATAACAAACAGCCTACATATAACCTCTTCGACCCAACTAGGAGACCGGAAATCTATCAAACTCTGGGATATGGACAAATGCATCAAACCAGCCACAACAAGACAAGGCCACAAAAATGAAAATCTGCTACTGCCCAAAAAATGCTCACCCCCACAAGAGGAAGATGCCATCCTGAGCAGAAACCAGGCCACCAGATCTGCACGCATCCTGTGTGGGGAAGAGACGTCCCCTGCCTGGCGCTTGGAGGGGACAGCAGCAGGAAGAGTGGGTCTGGGCAGGGGGTGGGGTCCGCATAAGTCCTTGGGAATCTCATAAAAGGCCAGCAAACAATTCATTCATTCCAGCAGGAAGGAGCATAGCTTTGAGGGGAATTACTGGAAAGAGTCTAAGTGAAAGGGAAAGCTCCTATGGAGAGAAGGGCCTAGAGGAAGCCGGTCTCAGAAAACACGGACAGGCAGCAGGTGGAGCAGAGAGCAGGCTGGAGAGCGCGGCCTGCCTGCCCGTCTCTAGGGCCCGGCAGGGCAGGTGAAGGCTGGAACAGGAAATCTCCTGGCACCGGACTGGTGGCTCAGCGACCAAGAAGGGGCTGCAGAGACAGAACTGAGCTGAGCCTCGAGCTGGGAAAAATGCCTTAGCCTATCTCTTTGCAGACCCCCTACTCACTCCCAGCTGAACCTCCACCTCCTGCAGGTCTGGGGAAGGCAGCGGCTTTAACCTGGGGGAAAAGTCAAATCCAGCCCAACTCTACACCAAGTCACCTTCAGAAAGATGAACAAGAAACAAGCAGCACCCGAGGTGTTGTTTGCCTCCTGGGCTCTTGGCCACCTCCAGTGTCAGTCCAAGGGACTAAGGACAGATCCCTGCGAGCCCCGAACTGGCCCATCCCAGAGGCCTCCTCCACACGGGGCTCCTGGCTTCTTCTGTGTTCTTCCCATGGGGGTCTTTCCAGTTCTTCTCAGCTCACAAGTACAAGCCACCCAGAAGCACAGGGAATCTGACACCCCCAGGGGCAACCCTCAAGCAAAGGAAGAGGCCAGCATCCTTATCCTTCAGCCCTCTGTCCCCTGGCAGAGATCCTAGCACAGCAAGTCCCCATTGCCCACATATTTTTTTTAAGATTTTATTTATTTATTTGACAGAGAGAGAGAGAGACACAGCAAGAGAGAGGGAACACAGGCAGGGGAAGTAGGAGAGGGAGAAACAGGCTTTCCACCAAGCAGGGAACCCGACGCAGGGCTTGCTCCCAGGACCCTGAGATCATGACCTGAGCCGAAGGCAGAAGCTTAAGGTCTGAGCCACCCAGACACCCCTCCACTGCCCATATCTTTTTTTTTTAAGATTTTATTTATTTATTTGACAGAGATCACAAGTAGGCAGAGAGGCAGGCAGAGAGAGAGGAGGAAGCAGGCTCCCTGCTGAGCAGAGAACCCGATGCGGGGCTCGATCCCAGGACCCTGAGATCTTGACCTGAGCCGAAGGCAGAGGCTTTAACCCACTGAGCCACCCAGGCGCCCCCCCCACTGCCTATATCTTGATGGCACAACCTCCTTTGGTCCTTTTTCCCTCCCTGTCCTACTATCCCAAATCCCTCCTTCCAGCTCCTGAGGTCCTCCTGCAAATATCCACCCCCCAGCAAGTCTGTTTCAGGCCAGTTAATATTGGATGTGGTCCCCAAAGAGAGAACCTGACAAATTTCCAGGAAAACCCATTGAAGCTGGTGAAACTGTTGTTTTTAAAAGTCCAAGGACAAGTCATTCCAGTTGTTCACAGAGTAATCAAAGTTCACAAAAACAATGACAGGGACAGCAGATTTCTGACTTGAGAAGAAAACAGGGAAGCTGCTGATAGAGGCTTGTACAGACAGGGCAGAAGGGGCTTGGAAAGAAGGATGTGGCAGGAAGAGGCAGGGGGCTTGGCTGCACGCTGGGCCGGTCACCACAGAAATAAGTGACTCTCCAGAACTCAGCGGTGTTCTGCTGGCTGTCATAGGTGCCTACGTGCTGCGAAATGTGAATCCTAAAGTGAGGAACAGTTCCTAGCACCAAACTGAAAGGAATTCTCTCGAAAAACAGAAAAACTAATATATTCGAAACGTTCTACTCTCTGTATAAAATGAAACAATATGGGGACGTTTTTGTCTTGTCCAAATAAATGATTTTGTGGTTAAAGAGAGAGAGGGAGGGACACGTGGGTGATTCAGTCGGTTAAGGGTTTGCCTTCGGCTCAGGTCCAGGGGTCCCGGGATGAAACCCGCATTGGACTCCTTGCTCAGCGGGGAGCCGGCTTCTCCCTCTACCCCTCCCCGCCGCCAGTTTGTGTGCTCACTTG
>NW_022631662.1:0-37557 GCF_010015895.1 Lontra canadensis
ACAGAGGAGAGGAGGGGAGAGGATAGCAGAGGAGACAGAGGAGAGGAAGGGAAATGAGGGGAAAGGAGAGAAGAAAGAAGGGAATCTCCCAGAATTGAAGGACTTGAATTTATAGAGTTCAAGGACCTAACCAAGTGTCCAGCCCAATGGATGAAAACAACTTTGTGAAATTTTAGAACACCAACTACAAAAAAAGCAGGGGCAGGGGTACCTGGGTGGTTCAGTTGGTTAAGAGTCTGCCCTTGGGGGCGCCTGGTGGCTCAGTTGGTTGAGCGACTGCCTTCGGCTCAGGTCATGATCCTGGACTTCCAGGATCGAGTCCCACATGGGGCTCCCAGCTCCTTAGGGAGTCTGCTTCTCCCTCTGACCTTCTCCTCTCTCATGCTTTCTCTCACTCATTCTCTCTCAAATAAATAAATAAAATCTTTAAAAAAATTAAAAAAAAAAAAAAAGACTCTGCCCTTGGCTAGAATCATGATCTCAGGATCCTGGATGGAGCCCCGTGTTGGGCTCCCTGCTCAGCAGAATGTCTGCTTCTTCCTCTCCCTCTCCCCCTGCCCCTTGCTCATGCATTCTCTTTCTCTCTCTCTCTCTCTCAAATAAATAAATAAATCTTTCTTTTAAAAAAAAATCCTACAAGTTTACAAAGATCAGAATGGCTTTGGAGTTTTCCACAGCACTATTTATTGGAAGCCTGAAGATAATGGTGAATGCCTTCAACATTCTGAAGGTAAGTACTAAAGACCTAGGATTGGGCCACTGTGCAAAGTAGCAATCAACTAGGAAGGGCAAAGAGAGATATTTTCAGATATGACAGATCCCAAGACATTTGCTTCCCATCTACGCCTCTCCAAGAAGCTACTAGAGGACACATGCCCCCAAACCAGGAAACAAACTAAGACTTACAGAAGAAATGGGACATGGGAGATCCACCATGAAAGACAGATTACCCTGGTCAAGGACGGGCCCAGAACAACAGCTGTTTACACCCCACACCAAGGGGCTGGGAAAGGGAGGGAGCACAGACATCCCCAGTAGATTCATGGTTAAAACATAATGATTAAAATTGAAAAAAAAAATTACAAGGTAGCAATAGAAGTTTAGACATTATTTAGAGACATGGAAATAAATACCCAAATCATCAGAGCTGAGAATGATGGTCCCCAGGGAGGGACATGTGGTGCAGAAGGACGGGGGACTGCTGTGTTTCATAGCCAAGCCCATAAAACAGTTTGACCATGTCTATGTATAACTTTGATTAGAATAAAATCTAAAAGATAAAATGATAGAAATAATATCGACCCTCACCATTCTATCAGGTGGAAAGAGTGGAAAGTGCCATACAAGGAGAAGGTATTTCCCAGCTAATGAGACAGGAGAACAATAGCATGGGTCAGTATTTATAATCTGGTTGATATTTTGAAATGTCACCGCTTTGTCATGTATGCTCAATCTTCTGAACTGTTTGTGCTTATTTAGCATAAGTTTTTCCAAAATCGAGGAAACATTCACACTACACACACACACACACACACACACACACACACACCAATCTAAGAATAGCCAAGGCAACCAAACAACTGGATAACAAAATGGCAGGGGACTTGCTTTGCCAGATATTAAGATTTTACAGAAAATGGCATTAATTAGGTGTGCTGTTGACACTGCAGAAATAAGCCAATAGAAACAACTGGAGGGCCCAGAGATATACCAGTACACAAATGGAACCCCAACATGTGGCCAACATTGGACATATTCATCACCCGCCATATGTAAATGCAGTTGGGGTGATTGGTTATCTACATTGAAAAACTGACCTTGAATATAATGTTGATTTTGTTAAGGGAGAAGGCTATAAAAATAGAAAACCATTAAGATTTAAGTATTTATATGCCTAATGAGAGCCAGGTAAAAACAGAAAAGCCAACAAAACCTCACTCTGGGAGGCCTGTGGTTGACAGACTTGGGGGACAACCAGTTGACAGACTAGGGGGACAACACCCAGCTGAGGACACCCATTGGAGGCCAGCGCACTGGTGAGGAGAAGAGACAATGTGCATTTAAATAAAAGGTGGGGGATGCTAGAGAGAGGAATGTGTCCTCCAGACATCTCTAAGGGATACTTGCTAAGAGCTAGTTAACTAACCAAACGGGGTGACCAGAGAGAAGAAGAGTCAGAGGACTCCCCAGGTACGTAGCCTGCAGATGGGAAGGGTGTGCCAATATTAATAATTAATAAGTCATACTGGATTAACAACTGATCTAGGTTGCAGTCGAATGCTCTAACACTGAGCTATACCCCCACCTGATCTAGGTTGGATACAATTATTTCCACTGTGGATATGTTTAGATCTAAGACTGCGACAGAACTTGCCAGTGGAGGGGGTGCCTGCATGGCTCAGTCAGTTAAGCATCTGACTCTTGATTTCCACTCAGGTCATGATCTCAGGGTCATGGAATTCAGCCCCGCTCCAGGCTCCACACTAGATGTGGAGTCTGCTTAAGATTCTCTCTCTTCTCTCTCCCTCTTCCACTGTCCTTCCCAGCGCCCCCTCCCCGCCCCCCGCAAAAATAAAAAGAACTCAAGAATTCATAGGTGGAGTTGGCTAGTAAGCAGAGGTAAATGCAGGGCTGTATTTCAAGAGAGAAGGGGAGCTGGAAACAGAGTGAAAAAGGCCTTAGTGGATGGTGTGTTCAGACCCCTGCCACTTGCTACTATGACCCTCTCCTCCCTTCCCATCACGGACTTGTAGTCATGGACTGCAGCTGCTTCCTGTTTCCTAGCTGGGCTGTAAATCCTGGGAGGTGGAGGCTGTGTCTTGTTTTCCTCTGTATCCCTAGCGGCTGGCACATACTAGGTCCTTTATTGAGGACCTAGCAAAAGGAAGATGATCAAGGACAGAACCTTTGGGAGCTCTAAAACCTCTAAGACAGGCAACAAGAGAAGGCCATGGAAGGAGCTATCAAAGTAACCACTAGAGAAAGAACCACAGGATGTACATTCCCAGAAGCCAAATGGAGAGATGATGTCCAGTGTGGGGTGGGGCCAAGCGGCCAAGAGGTCCCTGTCCTGGATAGGTTTTCTGTGGGCCCCAACCCAGCTCTTTCTAGAGAAGCTTCCCAGTCCATAGTCCAGGAGCCACATTACTCTCCCTTCCCATGGAGGCCAATGAGACCAAAGATGGATGCTTGACCCAAAGCTGTGTCTGTCCATCGGGTAGCTAGTGGTTGGGGGGGGGGGGGGCCGGGGGTAGCATGTTTCCAGAGAAAATGGAGAGCAAAGTCAGCACTTGATGAGCCAAAGCCCCATGACATTTATGAGGGAGCAGGGCCTCTGGGTCAGCAGAAGAAGCTTATAGCAGAGGAAGGGGAGGCAGCCCACATCCAGTGTCGAGCTCCAGCCTCCACATGACATTCCCTGACCTTAGATGGGATCCCGTAAACCTCCTTTATTCTTGAACTAGTTCGAGTGGGTTTTGATCCGCCTGGCTCCAACCAGACTGTCTTTAAACTGTATCTATTACATAGATAACAAGTTTAAGGGAGATCAAATGTCTCCAGACTTAAGAAACTCTTTCTCTTGACTGGAGATTGTTGACAACCCCCTGCTCGTATTAAAAATATAATCTTCAGGGCCCCTGGGTGGCTCAGTCGGTTAAGCATCTGCCTTTGGCTCGGGTCATGATCTCAGGAACCTGGGATGGAGCCTCAAATCGGGCTCCCTGCTCAGCAGCAAGTCAGTCTGCTTCTCCCTCTCCCTCCATGATCTCTCTCGCTCTCGCTCTTAAATAAATAAATAAAATCTTTATAAATAAATAAATAAATAAAATGTAACCTTCATTTGCATTTGGAACATCCCTGTTTAGAATTTTGAAGTTAAAAGGAGACTTAGAATTAGCCAGCCGGGGAAGGAATCGATCGCCTGCTGCTGTATGCCATTAAGTGGCCGAGAAAGGACTTTATTCCAGGACCCCTGGCTCCCAATCGTTAGTATTTGTCACAACTAACTGTAGGCTGTTTGGCCCCCTCTAGGCTCAGGGAAACAAGGGACCATCGGCCCCAGCAGCCCTCCCAATCCAACGCTGGGAGGCAGTGTGCAGCCCCAGGGGCTGGTTTTCGACCAGGAAGGCGGCTGAAGCGAACTCAGGCCCGCGAGGATGGCTGAGAACCACCCCTCCACCCGAGCCCAGTGCCATGTGGGATTCTGTTCGTGGAAGCCTCGTGTTCCTTTTGTGTGTTCTTTAAAAGCCACATCTGGTGCTCACCTGAGAGCCAGCACTTCTGTGCTGGATAAAAGAGACGGGACTGTGTGTGCTCAGGGTTTGGGACTTCTCTGAAAGGAGGAGTCCCAGCCCTCCCAAACCGGCACAGGACGTCCGGCCCCGCTTGGCCTCCTCCTCCACACTGGAGAGTGCCAATCGAAACACTGTCTCCTGCCAAGACTCTAGGACCCTGTTTTCGGATCCAGGCCCGGGGGCAAGAGGGAGATCTCGTGCCAACTTTCCCAAAGCCCGGCTCCTTCTAGGCTCTTGTCCTGGAAGTGTTCTGGCCTCTTCTTTGGAAAGGGGACATCAGTCTTCAGATGGTTCCTGACCCTCCTCCAGCTTGTCTTGCTCTCTCCAGCCCAGAAAGTCTGGTTTGCAGCATCTGGAAAAAGCATTTGCCGGTTTGGTTGTGGTTTGCCCGAGCCGCTGAGCCCCTGAGCCAGTCCAAGTGCCACGTCCTCCACCAACGGCCCCCCTGAGGGCTCCTCCATTCAGGAAAGGTGACAGGGACTCCCACTTGTACACTTGCCTCGTGCTGTCCTTCCCTTGTTCTTTGGACTCAAAAATGTTCGTTTTTGTGGAATGAGTGGGGAAAAAAGCTTGTCGGAAATTCTTTTTCCAACAGTCTTTATGACCACGCTTGACAGACGAGGAAAAGGCCTGAATGAAGTTTTCCTGCATAATAATTCACTGGGCCTGCGTCAGATTGGTCTGCCTTGTTATGCCATTTATCTTCCCAACCTTCTTAGAAAGGGGCAGGGGAATAAACCTCCTGTCTGTTCTCTATGTGGAAAAACTGAGGCCCAGGGAAGCTACAGAGACTCACAGCTGTAGGAAAAGAGCCAGTAAAGGCCACAAAGCTGGGCCAGTGTGAGGAAAGGCATGCTGGCAGGGTAGACTTTTCCTGACTTCAGGGAGTGATATAGCTGTTAGGCACTGGAAACACCACGGGTGGGGAACAGGGAGGGCAGAGGAACTGGTCCCTTTGCAAAATTAATTTGAGTGACCCCCATTTAAACAGGCACCCCAAATTCCAAGCCGAGTACTCTTATCCTGGTGCCACCAGACAGGGCACAAATGACCCCACTTCAGAAGGATTCCCTAATTCCTCAGTCATCACCATCCTTCCTATCTAAGAACTGTTCTCCCAAGCCCAGTCTGAGCCACCACCTCATTCTTTACTGTTCTCAAATTCATGGCAGCCTTCTCTTGGCTAGATTACTAGTTGCTTCTCCAAGGCAGGGATTTTGCCCGAGACTTTGGAAACCCCAATCTCACTGGATTTCCTCATTGTTTGCCAAATGACGGGGTCATGAACTCCACCCCAGGGACAGGATCAAAGAAAACAGTCATTTGGGACTCGGGAGAAATCTTCCTCGTTTTTTGTAAGAACTGATCAGGAGGAAGAAATTCAACCATCTGAAATGACTTGGTAAAGAAGTTTGACCTCTTCTTCAAGTCATGGAAGGTGGCTGTGCTGTTAGCTTTACACATAGAGAATGGATCTGGGGTGAACCCCAGTGCAACTGACCCAGGCTAACACCGTCCATAGGGAGATTTCTCTTTTTTCTGTTCCACAGTTAGATACTATGTTCTTTAGCTAGTACACATGTATATTATGTCTCACCTAGACTACAAGCCCTCCTATAGGCAGGGATAGCTTACAGTTCTTTTGGACACTATAAGACAGTGTTAGACACATAACTAACATGTTCACACTAATGAACCTGAATATCCAGTCAAAAGAAGAGCACATAACCCAAGCTGGAGAAATGAGAATGGACCATTTTCTAGGTAGAGAGATGAAATGTATAGCCCCATGGTAGTTCCTGCCAATCAACTGAAAGGTTGTAACCAAACAACTTAGGCTCCCTATGACCAGTTCATGTCTTTATGGGGGCTGTCAGATCTCTCAGGGAACTTCTACCTATCTCTATATCATGCACAGAGATATCTGCCTTGTTCTGGAAGTTTCCATCTGTGCCTAGGCCCATTACCCCATAATCACCAGAACAGAACTTGAGAAGCTCCTTCCCACCTTCACATTCCTGCTGTATGCCATTAAGCTCCTGTTCTGGAAGTTTCCATCTGTGCCTAGGCCCATTACCCCATAATCACCAGAACAGAACTTGAGAAGCTCCTTCCCACCTTCACATTCCAGCCTCATACTCCAATCTCCACTTCCTTGGCAATACCCATATTAAACACCATAAGTACCACCCAGAATCCGAGCACCATGACTTTGGTCCCATCAGTGACCTTGAGCAAGTGATTTCCTCTCATTGTTTGTAAAACAAAGGAATCCACTAACTGGTCTCCGAAACACTAGAATGACAGATGGTGTGTTGGTTTGGTTACTGCTTGGTCAGTTTTCTTGTCTGTGTGTCTTGGTCCTGCGTGGCCATCTCTACCTGGAGGGGACAAACAATGATCCACATGAAGTCCCCCCTAACTGGAGAATGACTATAAGGCTCGCTCCAGGGAGGCCTGGGGTGGGCTAATGGCTGACCAAAGGAGGTGTGAAATGACTTTGAAGTCTCTTACTTCCCTTCATGTAAATTTTGCATTCTTTTCTATATTATCACTAAGTTTTTTACAATAGAAATCTTCATCCCCCCGTCTTAGAACAAAGTGATCCTCCAGCAAAGTATTTCATGCTGAAGTTGTCGGAGCTGAAACACCTGTCTTCAGGCGTTTTCACGGACACCAGAGCTTCCAGGGCTAAAAATTTGTTTTTTGATCCAACCAGAGCACCTTTTTTGTTAAAATGCCCATTCCCTTGGGAAGAGCCTGAAAGTTGGGACAAAGTAAGACAAGGGTAAGTTTCTATATTTGGATCTGGAAAACCAATCCCAACAAAACAGCTCTGGCTATTAGAGGAGCTGGTAAGAACAGCAGAGGACATTGGTCAACCTTAATCAGGGCAATGGCATGAATCGACCATGTCCTCCAGAATAAGGACACAGTTCTGCGGGTGCCAACCCCAAGCATGTCCCCCGGAAAGCTGCCTTCAGAGGAAGAACCATCCCTCAGTGGGACTTGGTCTACCACACCATGGTAGAGACAGAGGTCGTAGACGGGCATCTCACAAAGATCAGGTAGAGAGACCAGAAAAGACAGTAGACTGGAGGATACTCCCAGTTGTCACAGGGATGATTTTTCTTTTTTTTTAATTTGTGTAGCCCCAGAGGGCAGGACCCAGAGAAGTGCTCACCTGTTTTAGCTTTGAGCCCAAGAGAGGGGACGTAGAACCTTGTGCAATGGACCTGGGCTGCCTCAGTAGGAAGTGAGAGCCTTGGTCCCAGGAGAGTAGAGGCAGGAGCTAGATGGCCGCTGGGTGATGGCATTCTGTGACAGGGTGAGGTGCACACGGAGATGTGGCTCCTAGGTCCCTCTGAGGAAGGACTCACTGTGCAGCTGTGTAGAGTGTGACCCCCGGCTGGCCTCCAGACTCAACTCTTCCGGGTCGGCCTCAACTTCGGGGAGCCTCGTCCCCTGGGCCCAGACACAGAGAAGAGGGGGTGTAAAGGCTTGGACTTCTGGGCCTGTTCACGTCAGGGCTCGGTTGCCCGAGGCTCTGCTGGGTCTGCATCACTGTTCCACATGTTCCTCTGCCCCTCAAACTCCGTATCAGCCTCCACTTCTGGAAAAGCCAACTGAGACAAAAGGATACGACATGAGGTAAGTCAGGGGATCACACTCTTCTCACTCACAGCCACGCATGAGTGAATTCACTGAATGAGTTACAGAGGACGAGTGAAGACAGGTGTAGCCTCAGGAAGTAGGGAGGGAAAAAGTTGCAGGCCAAGGAGGTAAAGAGCCAGTGGGTCGAACTGCACCCTTTAAATGGCTGAATTGGGTGGTGGGTGAATTCTAGCTCAGGAAAAGTGCTTTTTAGAGAGAGATGACAGAATTGCTCTAAGATGGCCGGTTCCTGCCAGGGCTGTGCTAGAAGACTTCCGCCTTGTAGCCGAACACCAGGAATATTCCTTGGCAAGGCTCTGAGCCCCAGAGCAGATTGGGCACACCTGGGGCATGGCTCCTGGAGGCATCAGTAGCACCACCTTCTTCCCTATGCTCAGGGTGCCAAGGAGAAGCCCTCCTGCCAGCCAGATCCACACACGCCATTTTGTTCTCCTAGAATCCGGGGCAGCAGACATTTTCTATAAAGGGCCCAATAGTAAATATTTTCGGTTTGGTAGGCAACATGGTCTCTCTTACAACTATTTAACCCAGCTGTAGAAGTACAAAACAGTCACAGACAATACCTAAATGAATGGGCATAGTTGTGTTCCAATAAAACTTTATTGACAAAAATAGGCAATGGCCCAGATCTGGCTCAAGGACTGTAGTTTGCTGACCTCTGTGCTAGACTCCTGGACCAGCCCATTTGAAAATAGTTCCAGGCCATGGAACAGAAAAGTTTTCTCCACTTTAGATCCACTCAGGCATCTTGTTGCTTGTGTCTTCCAGGCCTCACTGGAGAAACAGACCAAATGGTCTGTGTATGTTTGACGTAGACTTTGGTTCACCTGGGAACAGAGACCCATATAAAACATGGTTTCTGCTTAGCCCTGTTGAGTTCTGGAGACATGTAAATAAGCAGATAATTCTCCTTCTGTATGACAAGTGTAAGAAAAATATTTATCTATCTCTATCTCCATCTATCTATCTATCATCTATATGTAGATTTGGGCTAAAACCATCATTGGCCATTGTCACCAGGATTCAGATCCTTAATTTGGGGGCTGAGTCAGTGGGCCTTCAGGGTGCGGTAATGAGGTGGTATCTGTAATCCCTAGCAGCCATGATCTTTGCACGCATACAAGGACTTGACTTTTTCCAATTGATCTTGGAAGCAAGGACAAACATAATTCCAGCTTGTTAAGGAGTCGGATCCCACAGGTACTGCTTTGGTTACATAAGTCACAGTGGTATGTATCCACCAGGAAGGCTGGGTGGTCACGGCCAGGGGCTGGGTGTGGCTTCTGATGCCACATTCCCATTTCCCCGGGCTGCTCTGTATATTTCAGCTTGTGTGCCTGCTTTTTCCTCTGCTGTGCCATGACCTGGAACACCTCAAGTGTCCTCCCTGGCTCTGTCTCTGGGTGCCCTCTGGTGGTCTGTCGCTGGAAAGTCTTGACACCTATTACAGGAGGAAACCCGGCGGGCAGGAAGTGGGAAGGTATGAGAATCAGGGGCAGAGATTTCTACCAGCCTCCTCCGACACAAACTCATACCTCCCCCTAGGGATGCTGGTGTGCAGCATCCAGAGCTTTCCAGAAGGAATCATTTTCACCCCGAATCTGATCCCCTTCGTTCTTTTAATTGGGGTAATTCATATCATCAAACTGCCCAAGAGATGTGGGCATTCTGGACTGTTTATGACACAGAGGGCACCCAAGATCTTCTAAAGGCACTGGGGGCCCCATGGATAAAAAGGCAGCTGCAAATTTTCCTTGTGGGGCCATTTCTCCTTTGCATCTCCCCACCTCCCTCCCCCTCCTGTTCCTTCACCATCTCCCGCAGCTGGGGCCTCAATGGGAAAGGAGGGTCTTCTGTGTGTGACAGGTACTAGAAAAGCCATTTTTGGTCACATGTCTGTTTCAACTGAATAGTTGCTCTGGCTGTAGTTCGCCTGCTCCCCACCCTCCATGGAAGCTGTCCACGTGTTTTCTTTCTCAACCAGAGGGCAGGATCTGTGGCCTGCTCCGCCTAGCTATGCTGCTGCTGTCTGCGACTCTGGCCTTGCCTGTCCTTGGCTGGGCCATCATGTTGGGAAAACTCCACTTTTGTTCTGGGCCCCGTGGGTTTTTTTCAAGGCTGTTCCCCTCCCTTGAGCCTGCTTTTTCAGCTTCATACCACAGCCCCCGCCATCCAAAAAGCTATGGGCACTGGCATTCAAGTGCCTCTCCCAGGGTGACTTGCCTTTTCCGACCTATGTTTCTTTTGGAAAAGGACTTGGTTCTAGGAGTCAAAGATCTGTATTTCCATTCCCGTCCTGCCACCAACGGCCATGTGACTGTGGACAAACCACATTTTTTGCATACAGTAAGGAGACTGGTCTAGGCCAGTGGTTCTCAACTTGGCTGTAGATTAGAATCACCCAGGAAGGTTTTTCTAAGTTACCCTTTGTTGCCTGAGGTCAACCTGAGACTTGGATGTAGCTGGTAGGGGGGCAGGACCCCACCACTAGGACTTTCTATGAACTCTCTAGATAGTTCTTATGCACAGTCAGGTTGAGCTGTTCAGGGGCCTCAATCCAGCAGGTGGGTCAGAGGTTGGGGTGGCCCGGGAAGAGAGGAGTCTCTGAGACCCCCTGAGCACTGTCCTTAACATTGCACTGCTGTGCTGGTCAGCTCTGGACCCAGGAAATACACGCAGAAGGCCATCTGGAGCCAAGAGAAAAGCACAGGGCAGAGGGGTGAAGTAATTTAAGGAAACGTCTCTTTACAAAGCCTCTGTGCCGAGCCCTTTCCGGCCTCCAGAGCAGCGGCACAGCCCCCGTCAGATCTAGGACGATGTAGCAACAGCCAACATCATGTTCTGTAGGCAGTCCGTCCTCTTACTAATGATAGGGCTTAGCCCAAAGGCACAGGACCTGAGTCCCGACAGGTCTGGACCTGGCTCAGCCCTGAAAGCACCATGTTAACTGGTCCCGGATCCACCCACCCTACCTTCACATCCCCACATTTCCCCCAAGCCTTAGCAAAGCCCTGTAGCCCACTGTCTAACTCTATGACCTCTGGATCCAGGCTCCCGGGGTTCAAATCCCAGCTCTACTGCTTACCATCTGTGTAACCTCAGACAAGTTACTTAACCCCCCTGTGCCTCATTTTCTTGTCTGTAAAATGGGGCTAATCACAACGTCCAGCTGTTAGGGTTGTTTTGAAAATTAAATAGGCTGGCATCAGAGCAGCCTGTGGCTCTTAGAATCTGCTCAATAAAAGTATTCTCTCCTGAGTCGGGAAAAACCTCCACTGTAGTGGAATGGGAATGTGAGGCCCTGGCTTTTCAGCCCAGTTCCACCTTTATCCAGCTGTGTGTTCTGGGATAGGTGACCTCCCTTCTCTGTGCCTAGCACCCTCTACTCAAAAATGAGGGGTAGGACTAATTCCCTTACTCTAAACTCCTCCATGGATCCCCACTGACCTCATGGATCCCCACTGACCTCATCCCAGGTCCCTCTCTTGGCCTGAAATGCCCTTGGTGCCCCCAGGCCATGCCACCCTTCTCTCTAGCCGAGATTCACACAACATCCAAGGTGGTCATGGCTAATGAGTATCTCTAAGGCAGCATCATGGGTCCCTCCTTTGCTCAGAGGCTTCCTAGGGCTCCTTGTGCCATTGGAGTAAAACCAAAGGCATAGCCTACATGGCCCCACAATCTTACCTCAGCACCTACCCCGCCCCTCTCCACCCCTGCCCACACCCAGCTTTCTGGCTTCTTGGTGGTTCCCAAGATGCCAGCATCCTCTGCCTTGGGGCCTTGACACTTGATAGTTCCTCTGCCTGGAACCTTTAGTCTGAGAGCCAACCAGCTCGGCCTCACCTTCCTCGAGTCTCTGTTCAAGCGTCCAGAGATGCTATAATAAATACTAAATAATGAAGTCAGGGCTAATGACATAAGACACAGGCAAGGGACACATACGTGAAATAGTACAGAGCAAAATGGGGACAAAGCATGTGATCACAGCAGATACGATTGTGTTAACTCTAGGAGACAACTGAGGGGCTTCAAGAGCCCCGGGGGTTGGGGGATCGGGGTGGTCTGCAGCCCAAAGCTGAGAGCTTTGAGCTAAGGGAGAGGCCTTCTGTCAACAGCAAGCTGCCCATCTCCCTGCTGTACTTTTCTCAACAGCCTGACATCCATAACTGACTGTGTATTAGGTTACAGTCTGTCTTCCCTTCTGCAAGAGAAGCACCGAGAAAGCAGGAGCTTGGTTTGGTGACTGCTCTGTCCCCAGCTCTTACGCCTGCCTGTGCGGGGCACACAGTGGGTATGCATCCATTGAAGAAGGACGCCCGCTGCCTGCTGGAGGGAGTTGTGTTGTTGCAAAGAACTTCCAGGAAATACATATCCTCACCTAAAAGAATGAGCCTCTTTTATAGGTGATGCCAGGCATAGAAGCAGATGGGTGGGAAGATATTTTAGGAGCAGTAGGAACATTCTTGGCCCAGGTCTTCAGACCTGGACTCTGGGACAATACCCCTCACTGGTAAAGCCCAGAACAGAAGAGCTTGGAAAACCATTTAGCTCAGTCCCCGTCTCCCCAGAGGACCCAAGCCTGAGTTTAGGCCTCCTGGCTTGTCCTGTCGCAAACGCCTCGACAAAGGAGCTGGCATCGAGGCTCGCCATCCCCACTCCTGCCCCCCAGGATGCCTCTGGACACCTGGGAAGCCGCAGGCCCCTGGCAGCCACCTGGGGTCTCCTGAGGGGGGTGGGGGCAGGTAGGACCCTTCTTTTACTTTTTGCTTCTCACCGCATGATTCGAACGTGTGGCAGCTTCCAAAACATAGCCACGTGGTTTGATGGCAGATCTCTGGGGGAAGATGCTGTTCTTTAATTGTCCTCGTGGCTGTTCTGAAAATAGAGTCCTTTTTATTCAAAGCTTAATGCACTTAATGTTCCCAATATAAATGAATAATCGAAAGCGTAAGCGAATTCTCTCACAGGCCGTGAGGACAATGTTCCTCGGCTCTATTTAAAGACCCTTCCTGGGCAGAACCTGGGCTCCACTTTCCCTGAACCTACTTAAAAGTCTCTGGGTGGCTCAGTGGGTTAAGCCTTTGCCTTTGGCTCAGGTCATGGTCTCCAGGTCCTGGGATCGAGCCCTGCATCGGGCTCTCTGCTCTGCGGGGAGCCAGCTTCCCCCCTCTCTCTGCCTGGCTCTCTGCCTACTTGTGATCTCTGTCTGTCAAATAAATAAAATTAAAAATCTTAAAAAAAAAAAAAAAAAAGTCCTCACCCCCAGGCACTGCACTGATTTCCTTCCAGCGCTGTGTGTCCTGGGAAGAGGAGCGAGGAAGACTCGAAGAGTACAGGGTGAACCCCCACCCCTGGCCTATTCGTGTGCTCCATTGCTCCCCAGACTTGCCTCCACTGTGCCCCTGGGCACAGTATTGTGAGACTGGCTAGTTACATGTCTGTGTCCCTCACCGGGCTCCACTGGAAGGGGAGACCCACGTATGCCCAGTTCCCAGCCCTATGGTGCCCTGAGCCTCATGTGGTGTCTAGACCCTGCTGGGCCCTCAGTCAGTATTTGCTGAGAGGAGGAATCTGTCCTATGACAATAGGCTCCTCGAGTCTTTGTATTCCTTCCTGTTCGTATCACACAGTGGCTATTTGCTGAATGAAAGAATGAATGAATGAAAGGTGAACTTCACAGCAGAGGTAGGACTTGAACTGGGCCTTCAAGGAGGACGTAATCCAGAAAGTCCCCAAAAGACTGGCCATGGTTAAGTTCCCATCAACCTCCCAGCTGTGGCCCAACTCCCCTGATGGGGTCTCTCCTATTAGATCTGGTTAGCAAAGAAAATCCCCCCAGAAGTATAATAGACAAAGGATGCTCGCTGCCTTGATTCTGGGTCTGGCATCAACCGTATGCACACCCAGAGCTTACCTTATATCCTTAGGGCCCAGCACAGCGCCTGGCACATGGTAGACTCCTCAGAAACATGTTGAATGGGATAGAATATCTCCAGCCCATTAAGTGTCCCACAGTCCACAGGACTGGGATACCTAAAACTCTGGATTTAGGAGAAATGTGTGCAGAGAGGGAAATCCAAGCCTCCCGTCTGCTGGGCAAGATTCTAGAACCTAAGATTCCACAAAAATAAAGGGCTTCTTAATCTCAGCTAGGCACCACGGCTCTCCAAGTACAAGCTACAACGTTTACTCAGAAGGCCTATCACACACCAGATCTAGAGGCCAGAGCTGTCCCCACGCAGCTGAGGCACAAGGAACCCCGTCCAGGCCCTCGTGCTTGACACATGACCCAAGCAAAGATGGATGAACAGAGTGGCGCCTGATGGGGACACAGCATCCAAAGGAAAGGGGGCACATAATTCAGAGTATGGGAGGAGGTGTTGGAGAGGCCCCACAAGTCTCATCCATCTTGGTGAACAGTGGGTCCACCTGCTACCCAGAATTATAAAATCTCCTTTCTCCCAGAGAATCTGATCCCTGGATAGTTTGAGCCGGAATATTCCAAATGCAAGGCAGAGACTGCGAACGGAGACATAATGGGACCCTTCCCTCCTGTCCACACCTCTTTCCCAGTAAAATGAGAAGAGACAGAGACAGACTGAGCAAGAGAGAGAGAAGGTAGCAGTTGAATTTCTGCCTGCCCATCCTCCCGTGGGCACTGCAGGAAAGTTCCTTCTGGTTCTCCGGGTGATGTAGGTGCTGCAGGCATGAGACGCTTTCTGGGAACTGGCTGCCAAGTTCATGCAGCCTGGGGAGCAGCTGACAACGGACCTGGAGCAGAGTCGAGCAAAGCCCTCACCTCCTGTGCCCCCTACATGATTGTGGAGTCCCTGGGCAGGGTCTGCGGTGGGCCATCCTGTGGGGCCACCTTCATCCCAGTCCTATGAATCTGTCCCTTCCAGGAATGTTCCAGTGGCTGCCAAGATTTGCTGCAGAGCCCTACCCCTGCCAGCCCAGGGACAAGACGTTGCTGGCTCTCAGCCCGGGCAAGCTCTCCCCAGCCACAAGGCCTCTGTCCCTGATGTCCAGGCTGCATCCCTTTCTCCTTCCTTAACTAGTCTGAGCCTCAGTTCCTTTGCATGTACAATGAGCACGATAATAAGACTTCCGCTTACTGTCCGGGGACTGCCCGTGTGAGCCAGGGAGATAGAGGGTATGAGGTCCAGGAGGAACCACCAAGGGCTCCAGGTTAACTTATTATTATTAACTCTACTCCACTGACAAGAGAAGGTTAGGGACATCGCGGTGATCAGGGTAGGGCCAGGCTGGGATCTGTTTGCCCTCTCTCAGCAGACCTGCACACAGAGCCGCAGGACACAGGCATGGGTCCAGCACTGGCCAAAGAGAAGAAGGGCCAAAACTCGGGATGCACCACAGGGCTGGCAGGGGCATGTCAGAGTCCCAGGCAGGTGGCTGCAGGACAAGGCCATTTGGAGCCTCCTGCTTGCTCCCATATTATGTCAGGATTAGGGCAGCCCCAGAGGACCCCTCAGGGTGCTGCCTGGGCTAAGCCGGAACAGCATGAGTTCCCCACTCCTGGAAATGCCCAGGTGCTCAGAGGCCTGTCACTTCTGAGTTTCTGCTAGACTCCCCCTTAGAGAGCCCCAGCTCCATCTTCGGGGGCAGGCGACAAGGCCTGGATCTCAGTACTTGGTGAAGCCTGCGGGATTTGGGCGCTGCTGGGAACACGTGCAGGAGTGGGACGAGTTTCCCCGCTCTCTAGGCGATTCCAGGCCTGCGTGAATGCTGGGGGAGAAGGGGGCAGCCGGTAGGTGCCACCCTGGGCGCAGTACAAGGTGGGAGGAGAGGAGACTGCTGGGAGGCCGAGAAATGGGACATTGCCTTCTGCTGAGGGTCAGGAAGGCCTTTGCAGAGGAGTTGGCATGCGTCCTGAGAGCTGGTACTGAGCAGCGCCTCAGCCCTCGGTCTGGGTGGTGGGTCTTGCCTCCGCCCTTCCAACGAGCAAGTAATTTTGGACTCCTCACTCCTTCATCTTCTCCTCTGTAAGGTGCGGGAAAGAACAGTGGCCATGAAGCAGCTATGACATGTAATGTGACAACATCACAGCACAGAGCAGGTGGTTTGCCGCAAAGCCAGCCAGCCACAGTGAGCTCACTGTCATGAAGGACAGTGGGGCAGGGATCTGCAGAGGCAGCAGGGAGAGAGAAGGCACTAGAGGCCGGCGCCAATCAACTTGCCCACCAGTTAGGGTTGAGATCCTCAGAATCTCCTGTTACATAACCAAAGCAGATTCTATTCAAAGTACCCCAGCAGGGGCACCTGGCTGGCTCAGTGGGAAGAACATGCAACGCGTGATCTCCGGGTCGTGAGTTCGAGCTTCATGTCGGGTGTAAAGATTACTTGAACAAAATTAAAAAAAAAAAAAATTAAATGAAGTGCTCTTTTAGGAAATGTTTTGTAAAATGAAAACTCCTTTTAGGAAACTGAGGAATCTGTCTCCATTTTCCTGCTTCCCGTGGCGTAGTTACTTCGGCGTGCCCTAAGCCTGTTCTTGATCCGGAATGCTATGAGGAGTTCTGGCAATCTGGGTGGATCAGGAAGTTTCTACCCTCAAGGAGTTTGCAAGTCACAAGGGCAATGCACGTTCCTGCAGGGGAGAGAAACCGTGCTCAGCCCCTCCCTCAAGTATCTCCAGGGCACTCAGAGGGATAGGTCCCTCCATCCACCCCAGACCCCATGGAGTTAGACAGACCCGCTTCTTTTGCTAAGCTCAAGGGCAAATGGGTCACTGTTTACTAAGAAGAGCTGGGTACCCCAGCTGGAAGGAAGCAGGAGAGGTCTGTGAGAAATTCCAAGACCCCAGGGCAAAACTGCCCCAACCCGCCGTCCTTTGCTGAATTTAAAAATTAACAGCCCAGCTGCAAAGAGACTATTTGTTCTATGCTCCAGGGAAATGGTCTGTGCAGATCTGACCTTGCCTGACTCTCACCCTCTTGCTATGGACCTGAACCACAGAAAACATTAACCCTCCGTCCACCAAACCACTGCTTCTCAGCAGAAGGCATTCAGCTTCTTGTGTGGGTTTAGCAGACGGAGGTGCAGGATAGCCTGACCTTCTTTGATTGAGCCACACCCACTACGGGGGGTGGTTTGTCGTTCTAGGGGATAGATGCTTCCACGAGTCCCACCCGACAGATGAGGAAACTGAGAAGCAGTCAGCTTTAGGAACCTATCCACTGATCATACAGCGTCAACAAAACAACTGAGGGGCATTCCTCAGAGCTGGACACCAAAGCCCATGTTTTTAACCTCCTACCTCGAACGGTCCCCAATCCAGTGTTGTGTTGTAAGAAGCCCTTGCTGGGAGGAGGGGTGGCCCCTGGTGATGCAGTCAGCTAGGCATCTGACTCTTGATTCGGCTCAGGACATGATCTCAGGGTTGTGAGTTCAAGCCCGGCATGGGGCTCCGCGCTCAGCACGGAGTCTGCTTGACGATTCCCTCTCCCTCTGCCCCTCACCCCCTAAAATAAATAAATTGTAAAAAAAAAAAAAAAAAAAAAAAAAAAAAAAGAAGCTGTCACAGGACTCGGATACTTTTCCTTATAGTATCTGATCAGAATAGCAGAAGTACAGACTGTGTACAAGAGGGCTGGAAACTCACAGCCTCAGGAGTGTATCTGGTCAGGAAATATGTTTTATCTGGCTAAAAAGTTGCTTTTAAAATAAAAAGAAAAATTTACTAGATCTCTAGCCTGCCATGTATCCTGTGCCTTACATCTGGTTCTTTCTGTAGTTAATGACCTGCCTAGCCCCAGCAAGCATGAACCTATGAGCCCCGGAAAAGCCCATCTCACTCAGCTCTCACTTCAGGCCGGTGCCTTGACACCTTCCTGTGTGGAGGGCATTTGGCCTTCTTTTCCTCAGAAGGTATTTTGGGACAGTCTCACCTGCAGTGAGAATTCAGACCAACGAGCTGGCTGAACTGATGGGATTCCCCCTTCCCCTGCTCCACCGACTTTTTCTCTCTCCCCACCCACACTGCAAAGGACTCTACAGTCTTAGACAGGCCAGGCTGTGTTCTCAAGGCCAGATTCTGCTGAGTGTGGGCAGCTCCAAGGGGAGCCAGGCTGTCAGCACTAATCCCACAGTCCTCGCTGGACCCTGTAGGCCACAGGACTGGCATTACCAAGGCCTCTGGGTGCAAGGCTGGGTCACTGCCACTTGGCCCTAGGAGCCCTAACCCAAGGCAGCTCCCATCCCGGCTCTGCTGAGCCTTAAGACAGTGCCAGTAGCAGCAGATGTGAGGCCTCCAGTTCCGAGACGGGGGCTAGCTGATCTGCTGGGTGTCCTAAGGGCTATGGGCTCCTTTTGCTTACATCTTCCTGGACCAAATCTTGAGCAACCTTGTTTCATGACACCAGGAGACAGCTTCCTGATGGGAAAGCTGCTGTAGAGAAAAAGGGTGTGTGTGTGTGTGTGTGTGTGTGTGTGTGTGTGTGTGTGTTGGGTGGGGTGGGGAAGGAAGGGAAGAGGGAGACAAGAAGAAAGGAAGGACAAAACAAAATAAGAAAAAACAGCCCAACTCAAAAGGCATGTGGTTTTCTTCTTGTGGTTTGATTCAAGGGCTTGGTGGTTTAAGTAAAGCTCTGAGCCCAGATTGTGGGACAGTTAAACACTGGGCGGGGCTGGGGCAAGTCCTGAGAACAAAGAGTCTATTGAGGGCACCCTGCCCAGGGGAGAGGCAGGAAGCAGGAGGGGGCCATCTCCACTCACCTGGGGGATCCCTCCCTGGAGGTCAGGCTTCTGGTCTACCCAGAAAGCCTCACAGGCATGACTCACACAGGAACTCTTCTTTCTCTTAAAGAGCAGCCGCCAGATGCAACGCTGCACCGAGGAGTTTTAGGGAGAATGTGACCCCGTGTGAGCTCTGAACTTGGGTTTCAAAAGATGAAGTCTCCATAGAGAAAATCCTATGATAGAAATACAGAGTTTAATTCTGGCAGTCTCTCACCGACTTGGGGGTCAGACCAGGTCCCTTACAACTCCAACTTCACAAGATTCTAGACGCGTTTTAGGGGAGCAACATTTCTTCCTACTTCTTGGGCTTAGCATCGTGGAAACTTGAGTTGATATGGCACTTATTCGGCTAGCATCTTCTAAATGTTCTCTATTCACTCCCTGACTCCCTGCGAGTCTATGACATAGGTCCCATGACTACTCCCATTTTACAGCAGAGGAGACTGAGGCAGCATTCAGGTGACTCCCCAAGGCACGGACCCTGCAGCTTGGTCCCTTCCTTCAGCTGCCAACTCCCTACCTCCAGTGTTGCACACACACACCTGCAGAAACTGATATTCACTCCCCAGGGAGACCGATGTCCTGGCTTCCTGACCTGGAAAGAGGCAGAAGGAATCAGGCCCACTTGTCCCCTCAGCCTTCTGAGACAGAAGGACTGGACTCTAGCCAGAGTGACAATCCTGACAAGTCAGATTTCCAACCCCATCCCCACCCCCGCCGGACCATGCAAAGCAGACTTTGAGCGAAACCCTACTATAATTACCGTGCCCAGGGGTTGGAATTAGCTGGTAAATTGTATTTTCTGGATATCGGAAACCCCATTGGCTTTCACTGTTGCTGCTGGAAACCTCTTTCTGCATGAGGATAATCCCAGAGGTACCAATAATTCCACCAGGCGAGCCTGTACCCTTCTCCCCGCTTCCAGCAGCCTTGTGCCTTCCCTCGTCACAGAGCCTGCTCCAGCCAACAGGGGCCTTGGAGGGGATCTAAGACCCCAAAGAGCGGCACAGAAAGAGAACTTCGGAGCCCTGAAGGCCAATGATTTAGAGCCTGTCACTATGCTCTCTGAAATACCCATAGGAACACTTACCCAGGAGGTCACCACGTAAAGGGCTCTGCTCCTGCACACAGAGCACCATGCCTGGCACAGAGCCAACACTCGGTAGGTCATGTCTCTTAGCACCGAGACCCCTACCTGAGTTTACAGATAAACGGAAGGCAGGGAAGGGGTCCTAGACAGTGTCATGCGCCCAGCGTTTTGATGAGCCCTTGATGTACATTTCCTCCCTTGCTCTGTGAAACAAGACAAAGAGTTACCTGAAATCCCAGATAGGTTAGGGGACTTTCACAAGGTCACCCAGGTGAACACTGTGGCCAAGCTCATCGTCACACGTAGGAAGAGATTGGAGGAGGGGGTCCAGAGACCATCTCTGCCTGTCTGGTTCCCAGCAGGCCGAAAACCATGATGAAGCAATGAGAGAAGGAATGAATATATGGGCTAGAAGGTCTGAGGGCAGAGACATCCCTGGGATCTTGCCAGTTACCCAGAGCCTTGCCAGGAAGATCTGGTCTGTATTTCCTGGGACTAATACGGGCCAGAGGAGCTTTGCTGGCAAAGAATCCGATCTGGGGAGGAGTAAAGATGCTTGTAAAGCGGAGATAAATTCCCAAGGCAATCCTCAAACCTGATGTTTTGGAGCCAGAAGACACAAGGCACCGTCCAGCATCCCGGCCACTCTGGGGACACAAGGAAGGAGCCCCAATCCTGTTTCTCATCCAGGGGACAGGTAGGAACGTTCGGTGTGAAAGGAGGCAGAGAAGCCTGAGCCCAGATGTGAGGGAGGAGAAGCCATGTCTGGCAGAGGCCTGGTCGTGTCTACACAGTGAATGAGTCTCTGTGGCCGCATTGAGTTCTCGAGAGTTCAGGAGGCAGAGACAAGAGGTGGGATGGGAGTGGACCCCGGGGCGGCACTGTCCCCTCTGTGGCCCCTCCTCCTCGTCCCAGGAGCATTGCTCAAGGACTTCTGTAGCACCATGGGCCCCTCCCTGATTTGTCTAAACCCCAGACCCCCACGCAGAAGCGAGTCAGGCTCTGAGTCCCCTCCCACCCCGAGTACCATGAGCTGCTCGACACCACTTGGACAGTAGCGCCCAGCAAGGACAGCTCGACAGTGTCTGGCTGGTGAGAGACAAAATGCAGGGGGGGTGGGTCTAGGGAGACATGACAACTGTCATCTGGACTGGACCCTGAAAGAGAAAAAAGACCCTAAAGAACACTTTGGGGGTTGGGACAGCTTGGGAAATTAGAATATCAACTGGATATTATGTAAGCGCGTCGTCCCGAAGTCGAATTTCCCTGAATGTGAGAACTGATTGTGGGTGTGTTCGAGGACATCTTTGTTCTTCGGACACACTTCATGCCGACCTCTTAAGGCTAAAGTGTCGTGATATCTGCCACTAAGAGCTGCAAATAGTCCAGCAGGGGGAGAGGAATAAATAAATGCAGGCACAAATGTATGTCTGCAGAGACACAGAGACAAAGAGACAGAGACAGAAATAGGAGCAGAGAGAAAATCGTGTTAACCAACGAATCCTCCGGGGCAGGGGTTTGCAACGACTCCCAGTGTATTTCTTGCCCGTGCTCTTTAAGTTTGTGTTTTTCCAAGATAAAGCTTTGCAGGGAAAGGTTTTAAAATAGTTTTTTTTTTTTTTTTCAAAGAAAAGGTGAACCTTCCAAAGTCAGCCTCTTCCGAGCATGAGGACAGAGGAGACTGTGTAGCCTTGGAGAAGAGGCAGGTGGGGCTGGCTGGAGGCCTCCCTCCATTGACCCGGTGGATGGCCCCTTGGAAATGAATGAATCCATTTCTCCTTTAGTATGTTGGGGCGATGATACTATGGTTTTCTCTTAGTGTTGAAGTTGTTTTGTTTTGTTTTGTTTTGACAGACAGAGATCACAAGTAGGCAGAGAGGCAGGCAGAGAGAGAGGAGGAAGCAGGCTCCCTGCTGAGCAGAGAGCCTGATGTGGGGCTCGATCCCAGGACCCTGAGATCATGACCTCAGCCAAAGGCAGAAGCTTAACCCACTGAGCCACCCAGGTGCCCCAGTTTTGAAGCTTAAATGAGATCATGTATATATGATTGTGTTTTGTAAATGGTCTGGTGGAATGCACCAAAGATGATAGTGTTGTAAGTGCCTCACCAGTGAGAAGAAGGGCTGGTCAGAGGGGGTTTAGGAGGCAGAGCTTAATAAAAGAAGGTTCTACACCATGCTTCATGCCTATGCCTTGTGCTGTGCAGGTGCAATTAGATTTCTTTTTTCCTTCCTTCCCACCCCTTCCCTCCTTTCCCTCCCTCCCTTGTCCTTTCTCTCTTTCTTACTTTTTTTTCTCCTACTATGTGTGCTAAGTTCTGTAAGTGAAGGGCATTAAGAGAGGGCAGCGAATGAGAGAGGCTTTCTATTTCAATGCCTCAGGGTCAGAACTTTCAGAGAACTTCCCTGGATGTAATCTGCTACACGTACTTTGAATGTTATAGAAATCAAGGCAACAAAATGACAACTACCACGTAATTAAAGTGCCACTCCATTGGGGTTCACCAAGACGTGGCAGTGAGGGGTCCAAGCATGAGGATTTTTGTTTTTTTTATAGTTGCTGAGGATCATGGAGGATGTGAAAATTCCAGATCATTTCTTTTCTTTTTCAAATACTTAATTTTTTTAGAGTACTTTTAGGTGCACAGCAAAACCACACAGAAAGTAGAGAGTTCCATATTCCTGCTGTCCCCACACATGCACAGTCTCCCCCAGTGTCAACATCCCCCACCACAGGGGAATATTTGTCACAACTGATGAACCTACAATGACACGTCACTATCACCCAAAGTCCATAGCGTACATTAGGGTTCACTCTTGGTGCTGTACATTCTGTGGGTTTTGATAAATGTATCATGGCATGTATCCACCATTATGATATCGTATACAATAGTTGTGTTGCCCTAAAAATCCCCCGTGGTCGATTTATTCATCCCTCTCTCCCCCTCAACCCCTGGCAAATGATATTTTAACTCTTTCCATAATTTTCGATTTTCCAAAATATCCTATGATTGGAATCATACAGTGTGTGATCCTCAGTAACATGTATTTCAGGTTCCTTCATGTCTTTTCATGAGTTGACAAATTCATTTATTCTTAGTGCTCAATAATATTCCATTGTCTGGGTGGACCACGGTTTATTGTCTTGGTGGACCACCTACTGAAGGACATCTTGGTTGCTTCTGAGTTTGGGCAGTTATGAATGGAATTGCCCTAAACACCTGTGTGCAAATGTTCGTGTGGACATAGTTGTCCATTCTTTTGGCTAAATACCAAGTAGTGCTATTGCTGGGTCATACGGTGCGAGTATATTTAGTTTTGTGAGAAACCTACCCAACGGTCTTCCTAAATGGCCATGCCATTAGAATTCCCACCAGCAAAGAATGAGCGTTCCTGTTGCTCCACATTGGATGCTCCACATCTGAGCAACACTTGGTATTGTCTATGTTCTGGATTTTGGCCATTCTAATAGGTGTGTAGGGATATCTCATTTAATTTTAATTTCTCTAATGACATATGATGTGGAACTTATTTTCATATGCTTATTTGCCATCAGTGTATCTTCTTTGGTGAAGTGTCTGGTAAGATCTGTTGCCTATTTCTTAATTGGGCTTGAATTAATTAATTTGGGTTTCTTATTGTTGAGTTTTAAGTTTCTTGAATATCTGGATCCCTTATCAGATATGTCTTTGCAAGTATTTTCTCCCAGTCTGTGATTGTCTTCTCATTCTTCTGAGTATCTTTTATAGAACCAGAGTATTTAATATTAATGAAGTCCAACTTAACAATTGCTTCTTTCATGGATTGTGAAACATCCCTGTGATAAATCCCAGTTGGTCATGGTGTATAATGGTTTTTAGAAATTGTTAGGTTTCTGCTAATATTTTTGAGAATTTTTGCAACTATGTTCCTGAGATACATTGGTTTATAGTTTTTTGTTTTTTTCTTGTAACGTCTTCATCTGCTTTTGGTATTAAGGTAATGCTGACCTTATAGAATGAGTTAAGGAGTATTCCTTCTGCTTCTATCTTCTGGAAAAGATTATAGAATGTTGGTATAATTTCTTCCTTAAGCTTTGGAAGAATTCACCAATGAACCCATCTGGGCCTTGTACATTCTTTTTGGAAGCTTATTAATTATTGGCTCAATTTTTATCAATTAATTGTTGATTCAGATATATTGTGCAAGTTTTGGCAGGTTGTGTCTTTCAAGGAATTAGTCCATTTCAACTAGGTTATCAAGTCTGTGAACATGGAGTTATTCACAGTATTCCTTTATTAACTTTTTAATGTCCATGAGATCTGTAGTGATGTCCCCTTTTATTTCTTATATTAGTTTTTGTGTCGTCTCTTTTTTTCTTCGTCTAGGTAGTAGTTTACCAGCTTTATTGATCTTTTCAAAGAAATAGCTTTGGTTTCATTGATTTTCTCTATTGAATTCTTGTTTTCAATTTCATGATGTCTGGTCTACTTCTTATTATTTCTACTCTTCTATTTACTTTGGATTTAATTTGCTCTTCTTTTTCTAGTTTCCTAAGGTGAAACCTTAGATTATTCATTTTAGATCTTTCTTCAATACCATAAATACTATAGTATATTATAGTATTCCTAAAATCTCCTAGTAAACACCTTTTTCACAGTCTCTCACAAATTTGCTAAGTTGTATTTGCATTTTCACTTAGTTCAAAATATTCTTAAATTTCTTTTGGGATTTCTTCTTTGACCGATCTGTTGTTTAATCTCCATTATTTTGGAACTCCCCAGCTATCTTTCTGTTAACTGATTTCGAGTTTAATTCCACTGTGGTCTGAGAGCAGACAGATTATTTCTATTCTTTTAAATGTGTTAAATTCTGGTTTTGGCCCAGAATGTGATCTATCCTGATGAATGTTTCATGTGAACTTGAGAGTTATGTGTATTCTGCTGTTGTTAGATGAAATAGTCAATAGATGTCAATTACATTCAGTTGATTGATGGTGCTGGTGATTTCAAATATGTCCTTACTGATTTTCTGCTTACTGGATCTGTCCATTTCTGATAGAAAGGTGTTGAAGCTTCCAGTAATAATAGTGGATTCCTCTTTTTTTGGCATTTATCCTGCTAGTGTTTTCTGAGCTTCTGGATTTCTCCTTGCAGCCCTACGAGTTTTACTTCCCACACTTTGACAATCTATTGTTAGGCTCATACACATTAAAGAGTGCTGTGTCGGGGCACCTGGGTGGCTCAGTGGGTTAAAGCCTCTGCCTTTGGGGTCCTGGGATCGAGCCCCGCATCGGGCTCTCTGCTCAGTGGAGAGCTTGCCTTCCTCTTCTCTCTGCCTGCCTCTCTGCCTACTTGTGATCTCTGTCTGTTAAATAAATAAAATCTTAAAAAAAAAAAAAGAGTGCTGTGTCTTCTCAGGGAACTGACTTTTTTTTATCATTATGTAATACCTCTCTTAATTCCAAATTAGTGTTAGTGTGGTATATCTTTCTCCATCCCTTTATTTTTTTATAGTATATTTATATTTGAAGTGTGTATCATGTAGACAACATATGGTTGAGTCTTGTTTTTTAATCCACTTTAACGGTCTTTTATCTTCTAATTGGTGCATTTAAACCATTGATATTTAAAGTGATTATTTATATACTTAGATTAATGTCTATTTTATTTTTTACTGTTTTCTATTTGTTGTCCTTAATGCCTTCTTTGTCTTCCTCTTTTTTTCTGTCTTTTGTGGTTTTAATTGAACATTTTCTATTATTCCATTTTCTCTCCTTCATTAATATACATGTTATACTTCTTTTTTTAACTTTTTTAAGTGGTTGCCCTAGAATACGCAGTATACATTTACAAACAATCAAGGTCCATTTTCAAATAACACTAAATTATTTCACAGGCAGTGCAAGAACCTTATAATAACAAAATAATCCTGATTCCTTCCTCTTTACCCTTGCAACATTGTTATCATTAATTTCACTTGTACAGAAGTCTATGCATATAGTCAAATGCATTGTTTTGTTGCTACTATTATTTTGAATAGCTGTTAGCTGAATCTCTTAGAGCAATTAAGGATTGGAAAAATAAAAATGTTTGTGTTCATTTGTACCTTTTCCAATGCTTTTCCTTTTTTAATGTACATCTGAGTTTCTGACCCATAATTTCTTTTCTTTCTGCAGAATTTTTAACATTTCTTGCAAGGCAGGTCTAATAACAATGAATTCCCTCTTTTTTTTCTTTTTTTTTTTTGGTCCAAAGTCTTTATTTCTTCTTCAGTTTTGAATGCTAATTTTGCAGGGTATGGAATTCTAAATAGGTAGCTTTTTTCCTCTCAACATATTAAATACACCATTCCACTCTCTTGCTTGCATGGTCTCTGAGGAGTTTAATTAATTTTTATCTTTGCTTCTTTACAGGCATGGTGTTTGTCACCCCTCCCCGCCACCACTTCTTTCTTTTAGGATTTCTTCCTTTCTCTTTGATTTTCAACAGTCTGAATGTTATATGCCTAGGTACAGGTATGGTTTGTTTTGTTTTGCTTTTGGCATTTATACTGATAAGTGTTCTGTAAGCTTCCTGGATGTGTGATTTGGTGTCCAACATTGATTTGGGGGAAATTCTTGCTCACTATTGCTTCAACTATTACTTCTGTCCCTTTCTCTCATTCTTCTCTTTCTGGTAAATCTATTACATGTATGTTATACCTTTTATAGTTGTCCCACAGTTCTGGGATATTCTTTTTTTTCTCTTTTTTTAGATTTACTTTTATTTATTTTAGAGAGGGGGCAGGAGCAGAGGCAGAGGGAGAGAATCTCAAGCAGACTCCATGCTGAGCATGAAGCATTACACAGGGCTTGACCTCATGACCCTGAGATCACAACCTGAACCAAAACCAAGAGTCAGATGCTTAACCAACTGGGCCACCCAGGTGCCTCTCCCCACCTTTTTTTTTTTTTTTTCCAGTTTTTTTCTGCTTGCTTTTCTGTTTTGGAAGTTGCTATTGACATATCCTCAGGGTCATCAATTCTTTTCTTGGCCATGTCCAGTCTACTAATGTGGCCATCAAAGACATTCTTCATTCCTGTTAGAGTAGTTTTGATCTCTAGCATTTTTTTAATTCTTTCTTAGAATTTCCATCCTTCTACTTACATGGACCAGACTCAGATATGGCAGGGATATTGAAATTATCAAACCAGTAATTTTAAACAGCTCTGATTAATATGCTAAGGGCCCTAAAAGATGAAGTACCCATTTGCATTTCTGTAGAGCCCTCTTCCACACCGTCCAAATCAGACTGCGCCCTGTCTTCTGCCCTCCATCCTCCGTCAGAAAGCCAGACCAAGCCCATACAGCACTGCAGGGCTGCTCAGGCGTTCATCATTCCAAAACTCTACAGCATTTAGAGAGCATACCGGCTATACAAGAGGAAAGGCTGTCCCTCTAGGTTAAAATATATTCCAGTCCACCTCAATTAAAGTTCCCACTCTCAGTCATTCCTCCTGCTAACATCTAGCATTCTAGTGTCTCCCAGGAATCCACTGTGGCTTACCCTGACCTTCCGACTTCACATTAACAGATTAAAGCTTATTGAAGGCCCACGCCTGTAAGAAATGGGCCTTTGGAGACATCCAGTACTTCTGTGTTGTTTCTATGCTGGAACAGATAGAGAACATGAATTTGTAACTCTATTTTCATTCTATTTCAATAATAAAACATGTCAAGCACTTTCTACAATTCTGACACTAAAGAGTTAAGACATAATGATGTGGAGAGATGTGGTTCCTACCTCCAAAGAAATCACAGACTAACAGAGACCCAGTAACTGATACAGCATCCCACAAGTTAGGGCTCAAGGGACCCTCTGGATTTCCACTAACAGTCATCCCTGCAGCAGGCACAAAAATAAATAAATATTATTCCTATAGTTGGAAAGATGGATAGATACATAAATGCATACATACCTATATAGCTGAACATATGGATAAATGTTCCTTTCTCTATTTAACCCACGAGGATTCCACATTTACCAAGGAGAGATTCAGAAGTGGCCACAAAAAGAAGAAAAAAAACTGAACCCAGAAAGTAACTGAAAACGATCAGCCCAGGTAAAAATAGGCCATCCTAACCATAGCCTGAGGATGGCACGGGAGCGTGAGAATTATGTAAGGTGTTCTCAGAATTACAGATGATCCTCAGGCTCCATCCCTAGAGATTCTGAACCAGTGAGGAGCTAGTCCTAGGTATTTATATTTTCTTAAAGCTCCTGGGATTGTTTTAATTCACAGTTGAGTTTGAGAGCCATTGGGACAGGTTCCCAGATCTAGCAGGTGAGACTCGGGAAGCCATAGATCCAGGCAAAGAGTCAACACAGGGAAGACAGAAGACTCATTGATAAGGCACAGCCAGGGCAGAAAAGAGGGCTCCTTGCAAACCTTCAGTTATATATAGGTAGAATTGGGCCTCGAGTCTGAAATAGACCTCAGCATGCTAGCAGGTGCTCAGAGAGCAATACACAACTCTTACTAAAGCAACATGGTTCTGAGAGTATTTAAGGTTAATATCACACTGTTCACCCGTGCCTGTCAATCAGATCCATGCTATAACTCCCTCCGTGAAGAAATGAATCTAAGGAAGAGAGAGAAAGCATCTCAATATTTGCACAGTGAAAAGTATTATTTTTCTACTGCGGAAATGTGAACCTGTCACTACAACGATTATCTTCCCCCATTAAACCCTAAAATTGGAACTGTTGAGCAAAATCAGCTTAATTCATCACCGTCTTGTCATTGGCATGTCCTGAGGTCATCAAAAATTAGTGACACCTCCAGTCTGGTTTTCCTTCACTGTCCTGCCTCCCTAGAGCCCAGCCCACAACGGCCAGCCAGAAGCTATCTCCTGAGAAAAATGCAAAGCCTTTCAACTTCGCTTGAGAACATACAACATCTGGAAGCCACTGGCTTTATATTTAGTAAGTAAAAACTCCATCTGGCCTGAGTAAACAATAAATTAGGTTTTTGAGTTCAAGATAACAATACTGGAAACATGAACCTTTAAGAACACATCTTTTGCTGAAACTGAACTCTTCCCGCTGCCAATTAGAACATAATCACTCCCATCCACAAAGGAATTCATACCTTACAGAATGGTTACCCACCAGGCTCCCTGAAACCCGGAGTTCTGCCTTTTTTAAGGCATGAAGAGCTATGGCATGAAACTCGGCACACCTGGATGCTTTCTCAGACAACGTTCACACACTAAGTTTTCGTTTATAAGGTGTAGAGTCCTTGAAAGTAACACAATTGTATCTGAAGAAATTGTCTCCAAGGTAAGAATTCTTGAGGTACATGCACCTGATTTGTCTCTCTTTTCCAGAAGCCCAGCATAGCTGACACGGACCTAGCGCCTCCCAGGATTGCCTTCCTGGCTTCCTGCCCAAGGTTCTATTGTCTCCAGAACCATGTTCCTGCCACTGCTTTTAACAACCTTCCCGAAGGGGGCAGGAACCCAGGCTAAGGTCCCCAGGCCACATGGCCAACTGGTACTGTGTACCATACTGAGGTCTAGACGTGGATACCATGCCACGGTCAGAGCGTGGCGTCTGGCCCTCAGAGCCGCAGCCGTGGAGGCAGATCAGATAACACGGGGTCTGAGCAGCTCCTAGGAAATGGAAGGTGGAAAGGAGCAGGATGATCAATTTATCCCTTCTGTGGACCACTCTGAGGGCTCGTTTCTCCTTGAACTTCTGCAGAAAATCCGATGTGCCCCATGACCATGCCCACCAATTGAGTTGCGTGAGTTTTTGTGGCTTGTTGTGGAGCAATGGCCAGCATAGTAACGAAGCGCATAGCTTCCCACGTTCCCTTGACTCACTCTCCATTCTTCTGCACCCTCCTCTCACAGGTCTTGCACTCGCAAATATCACATTGGCACTTGAATCCTCAATTAAAACTCTTCTTTCTATTTTTTTTTAAATGTTATTTACTTATTTGACAGAAAGAGAGAGAGAGCGAGAACAGAAACACAAGCAGGAGGAGTGGGAGAGGGACAGCAGGCTTCCCACCAAGAAAGGAGCTGGATTTGGGGCTCGATACCAGGACCCTGGGATCATGACCTAAGCTGAAGGCAGACGCTTAACCACTGAGCCACCCATGTATCCCAAAGCTCTGCTTTCTAGAAGACCCAGGTAAAACAATTGTCCAAGAGTGGTTCTAGAACACAATCTTCAAGATGGAATTAGGGAGGTGAATCGCCACCCGTCTGAAAGTCATAGGTACTCCACTATTAGAGGTACATGGAGTGGTAATAATCCCTTGGCATTTGGTAGACTCATGATTTCTTTAACTTTCATTGTGGTTAACAGGGATAGAGTGCAGATGGAGGAAGGTCAAAGCTCTGGGAGCGCAGGGGGTCATGCCATTCAATCAATATAGAAACAATGCTAATTACGAGGATTGTGGGTTAGGATAGATCCTTATTACAGCATTAAAGATACTCAAATAAATAACAGCTCAGGGAAGTCAATTTAAGGCATGATCTAGCATTCAGATGCCCTCTAAGGCAATACTCAAGGAAATCTTTATTTCCTGCAGCCTCGGAAAAAAACGTGCTGAAAATCAGGGCAAGGATCTGATTCTAGGCCATCCAGAGCTGCCATGAAGATGAAATGTAGAGCCTCAGCAAATATCCTATGTCAAGTCAGAGCCCTAGCAGGGAAAGTTGAGGACTCTGAGTACCGTGACAGAGACACTTCGGTGAAGGAAACCGAACATGTCAAAACTCCGAATCCACTTCTACCGTCCTTCCCAAAGAGGCAGCACCTTGACCTTCACCAGAGAACACTAGCCTCTACTTGCCTAGAGAATAAACAATGCTTTCACTTAAAGCAGTTTGTTCACAGGATGATGCCTGTCCTCCTGAAGACAAGCTAACATCCACCAACTTTCATTGTCTCCAGATGGACAGCCAAAGTTGGGTCTCAGCAAGAAGTAGACAGAGGAGCAAAATCCCCGTTTCAGGAAGGAATCGTCCGGATAGGTAAGAAATTACAGAACTAATGAGAACTTGGGAACATAAATGGAAGTGAGTATCAAGGATGCTAGCCCAAGGGTGGCAGTATTCAGAGCTGGATAGAGGGGAATTGACAGACACAGAGTAATTCATTTATGATTCACACTTTACTTTATGTCAAGGACACCTGCATAGTTTGCTGGGATGGCTACTTGAAGCCTAGGCTCCATAAATGAATGAAAAAAATGGGCTGCCAGAATTACCTTGGCTTCATGGTAAAGAAGAGATCGGAAGACATAGGGCAGTGGGAACATGAAACATGGATCTATCATATATGTCATATATGGCCCCAGAACCTGCCATTCAGAGGACATAGGCTTCACTACGGCAGTAAAAGTCACATTATGGCAGTACAAGTCACATTACTGAGGAAGATATGAGCATCTTGGAGAAGTTCGTTCATGGCTTTGAGAAGCACAGTGAACATAATTACTTAACAGGCAGCACATTGGACACATTCTTGGCCTATATATCATAGATGGTGTCCTAGGGCAAGATAGATGGACAGCCATTAGAATGTTGTATTTATACATGAAGAAAAATACCTAGATTTGTCAAATAGAAAGACATTAACCACCAAAAGCCAAATGGTAGTCCTCACCTCTTGGCCAATTCACAGACACAGACCCCATTGGGAAGGGAATTCCAGGATCCTGAGTCCATGACCAATGACCAAAGTCAGCCTCACAGAGGACCCAATGCATCTGCAAATCCACCCTGTGTTTTGGGGTTTTTTTTGTCCAGTTCCCAAGAATACACTTAAGACAGATATACTTAGCATGTGGTTAGCACTGATAGACCCCTCATAGTATTGGCCTGATTGGTGGGGTAAGGGTCACCATGGTAGGAAGGGCCAAGTGGAAGCCCTGAAAAGTCCTTCTCTCCCACGGCAGCCCTCAAGATGAATCAGAAGCAATATGACATTTCTGGAAGAATTTCAGGCGGCAGCACCACCATCAAAGATTTGAAAGATGAGGAGTGTGTAGTATATTCTTATTTTCTTCAGCCCCGACAGTGGACTACTGTAAGATGAACTTCATTTTCAGCTGCTGGTCTGAATACAGATCTTTACTGAGGCAGATCAACACGGAGCCTGCATCTATTAGCAGCATGAATCAGAGGAAGTTTACTTTTAATTAACAAGGACAGCAGTGCACACTCACTGCCTTGCCCCGGGGCTCTGTGAACTCTCTTGCTGTCATGACACAGCAGAACACCACACTGATCCACTATATTGGTGACGTCATGCTATTTGGAATCGAACAGGAACTGACAACAATCCCCCAAGTGCACTGAGACATGTGCACGGAAGAAAGTGGGAGATCAGCTCCATAAAGACGCAGATGCAGGCCACACTGGTGAATGTCATAGCGTTCTACTTGTCAGGGATATGTGGGGACATCCCCCCAAAGGTAGAGAACAAGCCACTGCACCTTGCATCTTACATCACTAGGCTAGAGGCATAATGCCTGGGAGTTGCTTTGGATTTTAAGACAACAGTCTAAACTTCTCTTCCCTTTCTCTGATGACTCAGAAAACCTCAAGTTTTGAATAGGCAACAAGTACAAGTGGTGGTTCCAAATACTCTGTTTCTTGGGCCACGTGACCAACAGATCAAAAGGAGCTTTAGGCATATCGGCGCTGGATAAGAATGTGCAGTCCTCAGTAGAAAGGTCAGAGCACAGAGCCGGCAGATTCTAGAACAAGGCCATGCACCTGGTAGAGATCCATACTGCTTGAAAAGCAGCTCCTGGCATAATACTGGACCCTGACTGAGGCTCAGCAGCTGACCACGGGACACCCCATTCCTCAGCAATCTGTTTCCCATTGTGAGCTGGCTTGTTATGTAACCTGCAAAGACATAAGTTTGGACATCCACACCAGCAACCTATCATGCAATAGAAGTGGTATATTTGGATACAGCCTTTAGCAGATCCGGAAAGATTTAGTAAATTCTATAAAGAGCTACTCGGACTCTCACTTCCCTTGTTTCTGCTGCACGGTTGACTCTCCCTCGATCCATACCTACAGCCTCTTCCGGTTGCCCTCCAACTTGCTGAACTCAGGCTTGGTTCACAGAGTAGGACTGGGGCTTCATTGTTGCCCAAATCAAGGGAGGCCCTTAAAAGTGATAGTAAAAACTGATTTTTCCAGTGAAGCCAGCTGGAACCAGTGGGGCGCTGGTCCCCCACTTCAGGAAGAGGGAGGAGAGACCTGAGGCCTAGCTGTGCATTGCCTTCTTTGCAGTATTTGGATAGCTTGGCCAGTTGTCAAGGACCTAGAAGGAACAGACTGGGGGATCAGAAACAAGGAAATCTGGGGAAGAGACATGTGGAGAGATCTGTGGATATGGGTCCCCAAGCCTGTAGGTGCACCTTTGAAAACTGGAAGCATATGGAAAATGGACAGAGACAGAAACTCAAATAGTAAGAAAAGTACAGGTAATGGACAACACCTGGCTTAGAGTTCAGCACATCAGGAGATGGACTCATGACCAGGCCCCTTGCAGGCTGTGTAACTGGGCAGGTCATTCCACATCACTGTGTACCGACTTTTATATCTGTGAATGAAAACACCTGTCTTGCAAGTTGATCACAAGGATGGGAGATAATATTTGCCATGTGCCAGGCACATTTGCTGGCATTGGAGGTGCCCCATGGACCCACCACTCTCTTTATTGCAAAGTCATGGATTCACATGGTAACTAACATCCGAGCCAGTGGCAGAGCCCCACGTTCAGGAACCCAGCCCAGGGCAGTCCTGGTTGCTCATCCTGTTTTCTCCAGCTGGGCTGCGGCCAAATGGCCATCTTTTCATTATAAAGGAACCCCCTACCTCCCCCCGACCAGAAGGCACATTTCTGAAAACCTTTCCAGAACACACTCTACCTGCATGTATTTGAAGGGCTGGGGTGAGACCCCGGCAAAACCGAAATCACGTGACCCTGAGTTTTGTTAGAACAGAATTTGACTGCACTTGGAACAAAACGGATGAAGGGGTCAGAAATGGTGACCGAAGCCACCGTATTCCACACTGCCCTTCTCAGATTCAAACATTGCCTCTTTCCAAGCCCTGTGAGCCTGCCACAAACGGGAGTTGTTTTTGTGTTCTTTCAACTTCCGTAGTCGCTGCACCCTCTGGTGGTTGTGAACGTAATCAGGTCTGTTGACTCCTAGACATTAGGGGGAAGATGAAATGGATGGATGGAACGCCAGAACGTCCTCCTGAGAAAGATGTGGGTAGTCACACACACACACGCACACACTTTAAGGAAGACCCAGTTGAGGTGGGTGCGGCCCGAGGGCAGAGTCTGCGTCAGGGAAACTCTCCCGGAGGCACATGAGGGAGGTGAAGAGAGGGGTCCGCGGGAGTGGAGAGGAGCAATCAACGGGGAAAACCACAGGATTTGGAAGTGGACTCAGATGAGAGGAAGGAGGGAAAATGATGAGAAAATAAGCTAGGAAGTTTCTCCTGGTTCCAGACCATGGGCCACATCCGGGTTACTGCAGGCTTCTCCATCCCCAGAAAGTACAAAAAGTACAGATTTCCACTGGGCGGTCTGAAGTCAGCACCGTCCACTGCTACCATGCTCCTTTCCCTTTTCTGTCTCTTTCATGCTTCATCCCTGCACCGACCGGAGAGGCTGACCAACCTCCTCCTTCTTGAAGGAAGTGGCCCAGGTGAAGACACCTAAAGCCTTGAGCCTACTGGGATAACACTTCCGTCCTCTCCATCCCACTTCCCATCCCTCCATAGAGTTCATTCCTTAAGAGAAGCCTTTTCTGGGCTTCAAAGCAGAATATAAGTAGATCTAGGAAAAGTAGATTTTAAAAATTAGGAAAATCTGGATTAAGCAAAGATAAGCAGTTTTCTACACTGCGGGACTTCTCAGAGCCTTAAGTATACTAACATGGCTATGAGAGTCGGCTGGAGGAAATTAGAGGCTACTGTTTGCAAAATGACTTGAGCACTGTAACCTACTTTTCAAACAGCATCTTGAAAGCACTTGGGAAGCACTTTCTTAAACAACTGGTGAGCACATTCTGGTTAAGGTCCAGAGCGCAGGTCCTTATGATAGAAAAGGGTACTATTTTAGGTGCCAAGATAGGAGAACTCCCCCTCAAATCTTCCGTTCTGTGTGTGTGCATTGGTGCATGTCCCTTTCATTTTGGGGGGTTCCATTTCCTCGTCTGTAAAGTGAGGAGTTTAGAGACATCTGTGGTTTCCAGATTGTTCCGGAGAACTTGGGGCTTCATGGAGGCCCTTCATCAATTCCACAACAGTCATGAAATTTCCATAAATTAAGAAAATGTGAACTCCTGAGGGAATCCACTATTCTCCTTTTCCCTAAACAGAACCAAACAAATAACAAACAGCCTACATATAACCTCTTCGACCCAACTAGGAGACCGGAAATCTATCAAACTCTGGGATATGGACAAATGCATCAAACCAGCCACAACAAGACAAGGCCACAAAAATGAAAATCTGCTACTGCCCAAAAAATGCTCACCCCCACAAGAGGAAGATGCCATCCTGAGCAGAAACCAGGCCACCAGATCTGCACGCGTCCTGTGTGGGGAAGAGACGTCCCCTGCCTGGCGCTTGGAGGGGACAGCAGCAGGAAGAGTGGGTCTGGGCAGGGGGTGGGGTCCGCATAAGTCCTTGGGAATCTCATAAAAGGCCAGCAAACAATTCATTCATTCCAGCAGGAAGGAGCATAGCTTTGAGGGGAATTACTGGAAAGAGTCTAAGTGAAAGGGAAAGCTCCTATGGAGAGAAGGGCCTAGAGGAAGCCGGTCTCAGAAAACACGGACAGGCAGCAGGTGGAGCAGAGAGCAGGCTGGAGAGCGCGGCCTGCCTGCCCGTCTCTAGGGCCCGGAAGGGCAGGTGAAGGCTGGAACAGGAAATCTCCTGGCACCGGACTGGTGGCTCAGCGACCAAGAAGGGGCTGCAGAGACAGAACTGAGCTGAGCCTCGAGCTGGGAAAAATGCCTTAGCCTATCTCTTTGCAGACCCCCTACTCACTCCCAGCTGAGCCTCCACCTCCTGCAGGTCTGGGGAAGGCAGCGGCTTTAACCTGGGGGAAAAGTCAAATCCAGCCCAACTCTACACCAAGTCACCTTCAGAAAGATGAACAAGAAACAAGCAGCACCCGAGGTGTTGTTTGCCTCCTGGGCTCTTGGCCACCTCCAGTGTCAGTCCAAGGGACTAAGGACAGATCCCTGCGAGCCCCGAACTGGCCCATCCCAGAGGCCTCCTCCACACGGGGCTCCTGGCTTCTTCTGTGTTCTTCCCATGGGGGTCTTTCCAGTTCTTCTCAGCTCACAAGTACAAGCCACCCAGAAGCACAGGGAATCTGACACCCCCAGGGGCAACCCTCAAGCAAAGGAAGAGGCCAGCATCCTTATCCTTCAGCCCTCTGTCCCCTGGCAGAGATCCTAGCACAGCAAGTCCCCATTGCCCACATATTTTTTTTAAGATTTTATTTATTTATTTGACAGAGAGAGAGAGAGACACAGCAAGAGAGAGGGAACACAGGCAGGGGAAGTAGGAGAGGGAGAAACAGGCTTTCCACCAAGCAGGGAACCCGACGCAGGGCTTGCTCCCAGGACCCTGAGATCATGACCTGAGCCGAAGGCAGAAGCTTAAGGTCTGAGCCACCCAGACACCCCTCCACTGCCCATATCTTTTTTTTTTAAGATTTTATTTATTTATTTGACAGAGATCACAAGTAGGCAGAGAGGCAGGCAGAGAGAGAGGAGGAAGCAGGCTCCCTGCTGAGCAGAGAACCCGATGCGGGGCTCGATCCCAGGACCCTGAGATCTTGACCTGAGCCGAAGGCAGAGGCTTTAACCCACTGAGCCACCCAGGCGCCCCCCCACTGCCTATATCTTGATGGCACAACCTCCTTTGGTCCTTTTTCCCTCCCTGTCCTACTATCCCAAATCCCTCCTTCCAGCTCCTGAGGTCCTCCTGCAAATATCCACCCCCCAGCAAGTCTGTTTCAGGCCAGTTAATATTGGATGTGGTCCCCAAAGAGAGAACCTGACAAATTTCCAGGAAAACCCATTGAAGCTGGTGAAACTGTTGTTTTTAAAAGTCCAAGGACAAGTCATTCCAGTTGTTCACAGAGTAATCAAAGTTCACAAAAACAATGACAGGGACAGCAGATTTCTGACTTGAGAAGAAAACAGGGAAGCTGCTGATAGAGGCTTGTACAGACAGGGCAGAAGGGGCTTGGAAAGAAGGATGTGGCAGGAAGAGGCAGGGGGCTTGGCTGCACGCTGGGCCGGTCACCACAGAAATAAGTGACTCTCCAGAACTCAGCGGTGTTCTGCTGGCTGTCATAGGTGCCTACGTGCTGCGAAATGTGAATCCTAAAGTGAGGAACAGTTCCTAGCACCAAACTGAAAGGAATTCTCTCGAAAAACAGAAAAACTAATATATTCGAAACGTTCTACTCTCTGTATAAAATGAAACAATATGGGGACGTTTTTGTCTTGTCCAAATAAATGATTTTGTGGTTAAAGAGAGAGAGGGAGGGACACGTGGGTGATTCAGTAGGTTAAGGGTTTGCCTTCGGCTCAGGTCCAGGGGTCCCGGGATGAACCCCGCATTGGACTCCTTGCTCAGCGGGGAGCTGGCTTCTCCCTCTACCCCTCCCCGCCGCCAGTTTGTGTGCTCACTTG